>NC_049987.1:870494-891955 GCF_000003815.2 Branchiostoma floridae | reverse complement strand
ACTACTATATCTACACAATTCAACCTCTGCTTGAGAATATATCTGTTACAAGTCCTGGGCTGGTCTGTTCTGTCACAGTCCACACGCAAAGCATTAAAATGACTAATCTCCAAGCAGATCCTACAACGGCATAAGATAGTACCAAACTAGCCAAGGACTGTAGTCAGCCAAGAGGTGTACATTTGCCAGGTAACGAAACTCACTTCTAAGCCGGCTTCACTCCTCTGCCAGCTTTTGATACTATCTTATGCTACCGTAGGATCTGCTTGGAGATTATAATATGACTATCTATAGGTACTTGGCACCTATTAGCAACTCATTAGCAGACTTCAAGGATACTACTGGGAAATGGCAGACATGATAGCTGGATAGATGGTAAAAGACAGACAGAAATCCCATGGCATATTATTTGTGCTTATTTGTCCAATTTCTTCTCTTTTTGCATCGACATCTGCTTGGAGAATGGCAAGAAACTGGGTAGATACATGCAATGAATTAAATGTACGAAATAAACCTGACACAGAAAGGTTCCATTTTAAATTATTTATTTTGACAACAGTTATATGCATGTCAAAAAGATTTTACATAATGTAGCATCAATAGAAACAGCAACAACAGCAATAATTAAAATCAAAGTAATATGATATATATCTCAAACCTGACATATGAATTACAATTTTGACATAAGAATGTAACTTGGGATATCAGTGTCAATAGAAATTTCATGACTAAACAGTAATATACATAAAAGCATTGTAATGACACAGCAAAATGTACCTAATTATCATATCTAGCAGGCTGTGATGTTTTGTATTGAAGTTTGCATCAAATGCATCTTTTGCTCCTGTTATACGTCCCAGTGCACTCAAAAGTCCTATCTACAAAACTTTCTTCTAGCATACAGAAACCTTTTCCAACTTCTTGTGTTTTCTGTAACCACATGACAATTGCAGCCATACTGCTAAATTAGTATGGAGATATTTAAACTAATAGATTGTACATTTGACAACAATCATCATCCCTAGTACTTGTAGGAAATACACTAGTTTGTACGGAACTGCTCTAATTTTCCAAAATGCAATCACAAAGCATCTAAAAAAGCATATATTTGTGTCATGTCACGGTGGAAGTCAACAGGAAAGGTTTGACAATGATACTGACCCCATAAATATACAAACAATGCATGGTTCTGTACATTTCCTGTTATGTACCACATCGAGTAATAACAAAGCTCTTACAGATTTGATTGAGACCTTTCATATTCAGTTGTCCATGATATGACAAAGTACATTGACTAAATATTTGGTTTGGTTAACTTGACACAAAGGTTGTAATGTGTTCGACCTTTGAAACACTGGTACACAAACATTGTAAACCCACTTAAAGCTTAGAATGTACATAATAAAAGTTTGCAGTCATAGGCCCCCTTTTACCGATATGATACAAATGTACATATGGCGATTGGGCACTATTTGTTGTTATATTTTGCATTATTTTAATCTGGACTCCAGGAAGAGTAGTGATTATCACTAATGGAGATCTCAATAAACCCAAGGAGCTTTTGATAAACCAAACCAAAATCAGGGAACAATGATCGGAGAGAATGAACTGTCAGTGACACAAATCTTATTAAGTCTCTACATTAGACTACACACATCTTACTGATGTTATTGGCATAACAACATTTACATTTTCTTCCCTTGTGCCAGAAAAGGGCACTTCATATGTGCAGTATGCACATTGATTTGAAATCCTTTTTACTGGGAGATAGGATGCATAAGACCATGGCTCAAAGGATGTTTCCCACACTGAGCAAACATTATTCGCACCATAAAAGTACATATTCCCATGTGCTTTGAACCACATAGCTTCTACTATGCTATGTTCAACTGGTTTGGCACATACTGTGCCATCTGTCTTCAAGAATACAAAAACCTTCAAAATCTTCGAAATCAAACACGGTCTGCATGAAGCACTTGGGTCAATGATTGGCTCTCCAGTGATTTCTTTATGGCTTAACCACTTGGCAGTCACACAGGAAGATGCTCCCGTTCTATAATCCAATGAAGAGAGCAAATATCCTCCTAACATATACCTGCTACGGTAATGGTAATGCAGAGACACCCTACCAATCATTTCCTTTGGGTATAGTAACTCAAACATGGCCAGCAGTGCCTTATTCTCTTCAACAGACATCAACATCATCATTCATCTCAAACCCTTCACAAAGACTATCATCCTGGGACATTGTATTTAAAAGGCATACCTGATTCGCAGTCAAGACACTTGTACTTGAATCACAGGCTTTATCAAAAATGGCAGGAATTTCCATGCCAGCATTTAATCCTTGAACCTCGATTTGGTCCTGCATACAAGCAACTTGCCAATTTGTCAGCCACTTTCGCATCATGTTTATCTCTGTGTCCTGGTTGTTGGAATGATAGTCCCCAAGTGAACCATTGGCACGCTCAAAAGAAAAACACCAAAAGGAATGTATCGGCCCAAAATCCTGAATACAAGCATTCAGATGAAGATGCAAATGCATATTCATAGTACACCATTCTTTCCCATATTTTCTTTGAAACATATTGCAGAACATTTTTAGGCAACGATGTGCATCATCAATTTGCTTCTCTGATATGATTCTTGAACACAGAAGTCGAGTTGCAGAAACATACGTTCTCCAGATGATATAGTCTTCCTCAGGCAATACTCCCTTTAAAGCAAATAGGGAATAGACACATACCCAAGTTTTCCACTGAGCTGCCGTAAACCCTTCGAATGAAGATTCAATCTTTGCGGGTATGCTGGAGTCAATGTTACTTGGTACTGTCATTGCATCAACACGAGCCTGCAGTTCGCAGAACTGCTGTTTTGACAGTACTCCAGTATCCTTCCATACTTGCATAAGCCGTTTTGCTGTACCCTCCAAAAGATTGTGGAGAGGGTCAATTATGTGATAGCGAACAACATTAAAATAAACAAGGTCATGTAAGGCGCTATACCTTGCACCATACTGTTTTTCAATCTTCTCCCGCTCTGCCCTGTTTTTTTCCAGTTTTTGCCTCTGCAGCATATCTGCAGTGATCATTGTGGCTCCTGAGGGGCCATCCTTCTTCAAACCCAGAATAATCAACTTGATTTCTGGAGTCTCTAGGGAAGTCTTTAAGGCATTTGCTACAGCCTTTTTTGGCCATGTGTCCATAAAACCCCCCTGTCTTTCTTGCTGCTGGAATGTCACTAGCCAGACACAATAGGGCAGCACGGTAAAGTTTGTTCCCAATTTTCTTACCTTCCCAGAACTCTTGCAGCTCTTCTACAAGAGGTTTGGGAAAGCCATTGATGTGTAGTTTTGGTTCCTTTGGACCTGGGATAATTCCTACAACAATGATATTCTCCTCCTTAAATCTTACTTCCCTTGGAAGATTCATGATAACCAGATACATCACACCCACTGAGTCTGTGACATTTTTATGAGGTTGAAACCAGTCCACATTAAGCATAAAAGCAAAGTTACCCTGATCAGCCAGAAAAGCTTTCCCATTTACCACTTGGAAATCTGCCCACACCTTGCCATCATACACATCTGTGTACATGCCCTGTGGAGTGTCCCTTTCCCTCCACTTCTCACATGACTCCAGAAAACCTGGCCTTTGCAGCATATCCTCTAAAGATTTGGCTACACTGCGATAGCAGAATGTCCTTTTGGGATATAGAAATGTTTTTTTCTTGCCAACTACTGTTCTCATAAGTGTGGCTCCACATGGACTACGGAATTTTCTGTGGCTGTGGTTGGGGAACTCAACATGTGAACATTCAGCTGATTTTTTGCGGACGATTTGACCCCTGCCATCTTGGACATAAACTATTGCCTTCTCATAAGGATAAACCGAATCGCAAACAGGACACACAACATATCTATCAAAGGCATCTCTGTTCAGGCCAAGGTGCTTCCGATACATGTATAATGATGTTGGTAAGGATGCAGCAATTCTCTTCAGAGATTCAATACATAAAACTGTACTCAAAGCAAGCACAAAATTCCTACATAGCTTGAGTATCAGCTCAAATGCTCTGTCAGATATCGTGAAAAAAGACTTCCATTTGGAGAGAAGCAATACAAACAGTGTAATGAGGGACATTGGTACATCAAAATCCATACTTTCTGCATTACTTTCTCTATCTGCTTCCATATCACACGCCTCCTCTGGCTGATAACTTCCTTCTTCATCTTCTCCACCAGTGTCACAGTGGAATGGCAGCTCATCACTTGACCATACCTCCACATCCTCTTCTGCCTACAGATAAAAATACATACCTATTGTAAAATGTTGCTTCACTTTTTTACAAGAGTTCATGGCCATATTTGTTTTGATAAGAAACTCAAGTGGCCGTTTGAAAAAAAAAATGATTTCATACTGGTAACTGTCAGGTGCAACAGTGGGTGCAGATGGCCTTCACAGTACTCTGGGCATGTAACTGTGCCTTTTAACCTTTAGGCCATGGTGATTAGATTATATGGATTACATCCTCTGGGAACCTCAAAACTGATGCGAGCTCATGAATAAAAAGTAAGTGTACATGTGGCCAAAAAAAGTTGCCTTCAGTTTGAAATCTAAGTGGTCAGGAAAGTTGAACATAGGACTAAACACACATAGCATAGTATACCAACAGTTAAGTGTCCTGGGAACGGTACATTGTACAAAACAATTTTATTCTTCTTCTTGGACCGGTCCGAAAAAAAAAACAGTCCTGAAAAAATCAGTTGAACGGGCTTCGCTGATTACAAAATGGGCACAAAATATCGGTAGGCATTTTGGGGCTTACTGAGCCTAGAAAATAACGAGCGAAGTTAAGTAAAGTTTTCAGTCATTCGTACCAAGTTTCTACAGACAAACATACGGCCTTGTTTCCATGAAGTTCAAGAGAGGATTTTAAAATGCCTGTGGGAGTCGGATACTCCACCAGACAAATTCTTTTGCAGAAAATTGGACCAACCATTGTTTTGATTATTGCTCAGGCCAATTCACAAGTTTTCCTCATAGACAATGAGGTCCAGGTTAAGGTCCGGACCAGAATTTTCTGTACTGGTGCCCAACCCAAACAACAAAAGATCTTAACTTTGTTATTTCACATCTTATTCTTTGACTTTATATTTACTTTGGCACTGTATGAAATTTATCTGTATCTACGGCAGATCTTTCTTTTCCAATCTATGGCATATACGTGCTCATTTAAAGTATTTTTTTTTGCATGCACGCCCAAATGTCATCCATGTAATTAAATCAACATAGCCTTACCTATCAAAGTGAAACCTAAAAAGAAAAGTAAACTTTTGCAGGTGATTAAATGACTCGCCGTGCCCAGTGAGCGTTATATAGCCTTCAACAGCTTCCGCACTTATGCCCTTTTTCTGCTATATTTTTTTGGGCCTGTTCCTAGAGGATTTCAGGACGAAAATGCTTTGTCCTAAGTCCTTTTACTGACTCAGAGGGTTCGACATGGGGACGGTCTGGAGTGACTACAATGTTACAAAAACTTGTGAAAATTGCCAACAAGTATGCCAACAGGCACCCCACTGGGTAGCCTGCCTGATAAAGAGCACAGCTAGAGCCCCACTGGGCTGAAGCATCTGTGGCAGTATTTTGATTTGGAATTCGAAGCTAACAGTTTTTATGTTTGTAATTTATAGATTCTATGGTACAGGGTTGATTTAACTTACAAATACTATGTAAAGAAATGGCAGGAAACCCTACATTTTTTATGGTTCATTATTCATCCAAGGTGCAGCTTTACAAGGCTGGCTTGCAAAACTCTAGTCGAGACAAACGTATGGTAAATACCTCTACTGGATCGGTGACTTCACACACGTCAGATGTTCTCCCCTCATCTTCATCCAACTGTGCTGCCTCTGGTTCACATGTGCCCTGGCCAAGCTCAGCTGACATACCTTGGACTGCCTGAAAGTAAACAAGACATAAAGAATGTTTATGAGCAGGGAATTCTAATAAGACTTTTGAAAACCAATGTTTGAAGTCACACATGCAAAACCAATTTTTAAAGTCACACATGCAAAACCAATGTTTGAAGTTACACAAGCAAAAATTAGAATGGTAACGCTTAAATTTGGGGGGCCTGGTAATGCTGAATGTTAAATTCAGGAGGGGTATAAAAGCAATATAACAGTAACATAGATGCGCATTCCTATTTGTACAACTACTAGGTTATCTCAAGAAGCTTTTATAGATTGAGTTATCTTAATGCAAAAATGTCTGACTAATGGACATAGTGAGAAGGATATAAAGGTACTCAGAACCCGAAAGAAGGACAGGGACAATGTCTGCTGTCAGGTCTAGAGGTAGGATTATTTATCTATGGGAAAGTGTTCCAGCCACAGAGGTGGTTGCAGCAATTTTCTTCTTATGGATTGAACTATTGCTGGCAAAATCTTTCTATTGAATATTTCAGTTGTGCTTTTGATTGTGGAGTTCTCGCAGATAGACTGAAGTAGCAGGGAAGGGTGCAGTGAGAAATCCTAGCCAAATCACCATGGCTTTTTTCATGGAACTGAAGCGGTCTGCGCATTAGCAGGCGCTCAAGATGCTCTTCGGCGCTGTAGGGTTAGCCAGCCTGTGTAGTTAATTAGCGCAGGCTGGGAGAGTTCTTACAGGATTGGTTAGATTACACTGGCGGCATAAAAGGCCAACTCAAAAGGCCGCTGGGCTACAAGCTCAGGCTGACAGAAACAGGTCGGTGCCTTAGCACTGGGCTCAGGGTAAAGCATGGGTTTAGGGCCCCTCCTATTCACTATCTACACAAATGATTTGCCACTTTCTGTAAGTCAAGCCACAGCAGATATGTACGCTGACGACACCTCAGCCTACACCTGTGACCCTGCAATTGAGACAATCTCCAGTAATTTACAAACAGAAGTGAACAATATCTGCAACTGGGTAAGAACGAACCAGCTTTTCCTGAACGCATCGAAGACAAAATGCATAGTTCTCGGAAGTAAACCTAAAATGTAAAAAAAAGCCCAAACTTGCCTTGACTGTGGACGATAAGAGCATAGAACAAGTTACAGAAGTAAAACTGCTAGGCACAACCATTGATAGCCTGATTTAACCGCGCTTCTCAGGCCCGTCATACTGCCGCGCCGCGGGGAGGAGTCTACAAGCTCCGGATAGCGGAGTTTGCGTTACACAGACTAAACCATTGACGAGTGTCTCACTTGGAACTTTCAAACAAAATCTACCTCAAAGAAAATGGCCAGGTCTCTGGGGATGGTTAAAAGATGTGCTAAGTTTATGGATCAGAAGTTGTTAAACATAGTACAGTGTAATTGAATGTTTGGTATTGTCTCATATTGACTTCTGCAGCCCAGTGTGGTCTAGCACAACTAAGAGAAACTTAAATCTTCTACAGAGAGTACAGAATAAGGCTAATCGTCTCCTCCAGATGAGACCGAAATGGAAATCTGTGAACACTAGATTGTTATTGAACACTATGACTACTTTCAGGAGAATTGTGTTGACCAATGAACCTGTCTGTCTAAGCAGTGTACTCGCTTTGCTTGAGGTAGTATTTTTAAGTTGGACAAACCTAGGACAAACTCCTTGAAAAGAACCTTTAGGTAAGAGCAACATCAACACCAAAGCCGACCAGCCGAGAATGGTACCCAGGCTAGGTGTTAATACACTGGTTCAAGATGGAGATAATATCAAGGTAGATTTTGTACCAAAGCACAGCTAGGAGTGCTTTGAAAGCTTGATGCCTTTTGCTTACCTGTCAATAGAATAAAAAAAACTAAAGTGAAGAATTGTGAATTGCTGTGAAACATTTGATTTGGCCTAGACTATTGAAAGGAAACAAACCTTGTCTTCAGTTTATTCTAACATAAGAATAAGAGTGTACCATACATAACTCTGTAAGAGTTTCTATAAGAATAGGGTGCTAAAATATTATTTTTCATCCATTCTACAAGTTAGTGTTAAATTTGGTCCAAATGGTTTGGTCACATATGGAAAATCTGAACCAACCTTTTGCTTTGATTGAGTTGTTTTATAAGTATCAGGGCAGCAGTTTAGGATTGTATTAACATATTCCCTTTTAATCATTTTACAAGTCACTTTGTTCAACATGATTTGCTGGACATCTGGTCCATATGGAAAAGCTGAACTCCAGTGGGAACCTGAGGTGCTAACCACCTGATTGATATCTACTCATGCCAGGCCAGACCATCCATTTCTCACCTAGGTGCTGAGAGCCCCTCTGTAAAGGGACTTTGCAAACTTGCTTTCTTCTGGGGCATTGTTTTTCATAAGCCATGAAAGATATGAATTACAAAGCAGTGTCCCCCAAGGTCTTCCGTATTTCACAAGGAAATAAAACTGCTTTCCTTGAAAAAAAAAAGGTTGAAAAGCCTTTTACTGTTTTGAAAGTTTCCTACATGATGTATATGACTGTGCCATAGAATCCTAATTTCAACCTTCTAGTACAATGTACTATATTTTCAATATACAGCTCAAGAGTCAGCAGTCAAAGTCAAAGTCAAAGTCAAGATGGTAGAAAATCAAGTCATCATATCTTTTAATATTTTCCTCCACATTCCTTTCAACTGTGCTCCCACCAATTCTAACATTTGAGGCTGAAAAGTTTGAGACTTTGAGATTTTGACCCACCCAGACCTACCCAGTTTAACACCTTGAAAACTCCTTGTTCTGAAGCAGGTTTGTTGTAGTGTGTCCTATCTGTTTACAGTTGGATTGTAAGAAAGTCAAAACAAACTAAACCGTTTTAAATTCAAGTCTTATTTTCAATTAAGCTACCCTGGGAGCCATCCGGGGTCGGGCAGCTTGGACAGTTTATCGGTAGCCCAAGACAGTCATGCCCGCCGAGCTCCTATTAGCGCCCCGGGGAGTTTAAGCCCGATTAGGTCCACCTGCCCTTTCCACCTGGAAAGGGTAGCGATTACTCCTCCGGGCTGAAACTCCCCGGAGAGCTAATGTGAGGTCGGCGGGCAGACTGCCATGGCTCCCCGAACAAAACTCGCGAAGAAATCTCGCTAGCTACCCGTCCTGTCTGGATTACCAGGGAACAATTAAGCATGAATGGGGGACAAAAAAATGTTCAAGACTACAGTCTTACTACTGGAGCAGAACCTCTGCTAGGACCGTAAGTAAAAAGAACAAGTTATCACTAATCCTCTTGAGGCAAAAATTGCCTTTTTGATGAATATTATTGAAACTTTTTACCAGAGACATATCTCAGCTATACTACAGTCCGCCATATGAAAGATCACAGTATGACATACCACAGACACGTCAGTTTGTATACTCAACTGGTAGCCAGTGGCATCCAGAATAGCTAAGAAGAGTCACTTTTTTTTGGGTAATACAAGCTTTTTCTCTAATTCATCATTCCTAGCTACTATACTTAGTAACTTACATAATCAGCTGGTGGCTGGGAGTTGCTACATCCTGGGAAGATGCCATCATCATGACTTTGACCTTCTTTGTTGGCAAAGAGCAGTTTGGTCTGCAAAGATAGATGACAATGTCATTTATATATTATATGTCAGCATCATCTGTGATCATACTTATCAAATACAAAAACTTAGTCTAGTAAGATATCAATTTGGCTTCTTCTTGTTTCTTCATTATGGCGAACATATATAAACAGGTGCTTTGTGATTAGTTGTTTATCTAAACTCGTAACAAATATGAATTTTCTGTATTGCTTAGCCCATTTTATTTTTAATACTGAGTATATGGATCACATCCTGCACGGGATCCGGAGCTTAAATAATTCAATAAATAGAATAATGTTTGGCAAAAAAAGTGGCCTTATTATGAAATCTATGACCTCCTTCACAGACTTCTTAGCCCGGTTACCACTACCTGGCTCCTTACACTTGCTACCCTAAAAGGCGAGTGTAAAGAGCCCCGGTAGAGCTCAGATGGTACCCAGGCTGCAGACTTCAAGCTGCGGGGGCTAAGCAGTTTCCAACACAGAAAATTAACTACTAGTGCTGATAACTTTTCAACTCCAGTTTTAGTGAAAGAATCCATTTCTTGACAAAGGAATAGAACGCTGGAAATCGGGAACCCACGCCCCCTTCCAATGGCATAAAAGAAAAGCTAGCACCGCAAAGGAGTCTGCAAAGGAGGCTATGAAATCTTATAACCTCCATTGTGGACTTTCGGCTACTTTGCAGGCATTTGTGAACTATGTTGTGGGAGAGGACGTATTCTCCATTTTTATTTACATTGCGGCCAGGGACCTGCATGGTTATTATGTCAGGACTAGTGGGAATTATATAATTACGTGCCAACTTTACAGAGTTTCAAAGACTCTAGAATGACAACAACTTACAATAAACAAAGCTTTTTCGTCTGTTTACAACATATGGTTGAGTCAGATTTTTTTCTGTTGCGTCGAGAGACTATCAGTTTATTTGGATCCAAATCAAATTTAGCTTAGCAACGTTGTATTCTTCCTGTGGTCCTCCACATTGAATTACATCGAATACATCATGAGACCTTGCCACTGACATGTGGATGATCCTGTCAACAGTAGAAAACTTTGCACTGTTTTTGCCCTGTCAACAGTGGAAAAAATTGCACTGTTGACAGGTCAGTGCAAAGTTTTCTACTGTTAATCGTCCTGTCAACAGTGCAAAGTTTTCTACGGTTGACTGGACAATCCTGTCAACAGACAGTGCAATTTTTTTTTTCCATTGTTGACAGGACGATCCTCAGGCTTTTTGGGGGGGGGGGGGGTCGTTGATCCGCGATTTTCAACGTTGGCTATGTCCTGTTGTGCCGAGAAAGGGAGTTTGCTGTAGAAGGGAGTTTGCCGTGGCAGATAGCGTGTCAGAGTCTTTGTCCCTTCCCGAGTCTTTGCCCCGTCTGTTTCCCGGCACAAGAGAACATAGCCAACGTTGACAAATCGCGGACCAAAAAAACAACAACAACATACCCAGCCCGTTCTCCGAACACTGCAAGGAACTCTACTCATACAGGGTATTTTGCGACAGAACCGACAGACGTTTACGACATATTTGACAATTTGCGGCATGTTGATTTTCTTTCAAATTAATAAGCGCGCGTTGATGCCATCCATAAATATCAAAAATTTACTTGTCATAAGTCCAGCTCTTTAGCGGCGAAATCGCAGATCAGACATACTGTAATTTCCAAGTTTATGACAGCTCAGCCATTCAATCATTTTTTGCTAATACCTTCGTGCACTATGGTTAATCAAGGAGGTTAAAAAAAGATTTTTTTTAACCACCTTGGGTTAATCATGGTTGGAAAATTTTTCTTACCTTCTTCGGTGCATTGACATCGGCTTGGTGTCTATAAAATGCTGAGTTTGTGATATGCTGCTGGCAGTGATCACACCATATCCGGTTACGATGTCGTTTTCGTGGACTTTTCCGCGGGCTCTTCCTTGGTCTTCCCCTCGGCCTTCCCATACTATTACTATCCAATATAACTTAACCCTATTCAGACCGGGGGGGGGGGGGGGGCTTTTGAGGCCCGCGCTAACTTCGATGTCCTATAACGCCAGAACGGCTTACGCTAGAGCCACCAAATTTGGTGAGTTTTCTTAAAAAATTGTTGGCAACAATTTTGCGAAGTTTGACAAATTTTCCGTTTTTTCTTGTTGCCATGGCAACCGTTTGTTGACAGGCAGTTTTGCCAAAAATCACTATTTTTGGTTCTAACTATGTATTTTTCACATTTATTTGCTATATTACTGCGATTTTGGTACTTAAATAAAATCTTATATTATTCAGCATATCTTTCATAATTATATATGCATAAATTATGCTAATTTGATGACGTCATCAGCCCAAAATCCAAGATGGCGGACCGAATGGCCAAATCAATAATAACAAGCTAATTATCCCTTAAAATTTGTAACTACCTGGTATTTTTTCATCAAAAACCATCTAAATGAATGAATTTAGTCTATTTCCATTGCCCTTTGTGATTATTTTATGCCAAAAAAGTATTTTTATAAATTCAAGGTGGTGGATATAATATGGCGGAGCCCAACTCGTATCTTAGATGTGCATGACGTCATTTTATGACGTCATATTGACGTCGTTGATGTTGCTATTGGCAACGCAAGTCGTAATAAACATCATTATTCTGTTATCTGCACTTGTTGTTACATTTTTGTAGCATAACTTGAAGTTTTCTGAGAATACCCATTTTTCATGGGTTTGGCCAATGTAATCAAATTGGTGACGTCATAATTACGTCATCTTATGTCAACGTAACGTCAAACGTCACATACTTGTCAGATATTATGTCGAAATTATGTCCTAAAAATTTAGTGGCCCTACGACACGTCGTTTTAGAGTTATAGGACTTAGAAGTGGAGGGCCTCAAAAGCCCCCCTTCCGGTCCAGGGATGACCAAAAAAGCCCGGTCTGAATAGGGTTAAGAGCAAATGTCTGTAAGTATCAAACAATGGTGGCAAAGGTCAAAAAATAGATTTGGCTCATATTTTGCACAGTGATAGTACTTGGTCCACAACCCCTCAAAATAGCTTTCTTTTAGATCAAAACTCCTTGTTGCCATGGTAACGGGCAAACAAAGTTTTCTGGCCATTTTCCCCAATTTTCGCATCTCAAAAACACAGAAATCAGCATATTTTACGGCACTGTCTCGGCAACACCTTTAAACCTATCATCAAAACAAAACAAGATTTGAATAGACCAACATTTTGGCTTTTTAAAAATTGTTGTGAAATTTCCAAAGTCGTACATTTTCGTTCTTGGGCAGCCTGAAAACAGTGCAATGTTTCAAGCTTCAAAAAAATTGGATTTTTGGCCCAACTTTGTAACGCTATAAGTGCCAAGCTGGTAATTTTTTTGGCTTAAAATTTGTACCATATATAGATCATTAGAATATCTATCAAATGCATTGTTGCAAAGTTTGGCGTCTTGTTTGGTTGTCACGTGACTGTCCCTAAAAGCAGGCCACTTTTTGTGTTTGGCGAAAATTGTGAACTTTAGCCATGTTCAAAGTACGCTACATGACGAAGTAAAATATATTTCTAAATCAACTTCTTATCAAATGTGGATCTATGTATTGCCTATCAAATAAATGCTTGTAGAGTTTCGGGTCATGACGTTTAGTCACGTGGTTGTCCCTGAAAGTAGGCCATTTTTTTGCATTTGACGAAAATTGTGAATTTTAGCCATGTTCAACGTACGCTACGTGACGAAGTAAACAAGGATTCTTATTTAACTTCTAGTCAAATGTACATCTATGTATTGTCTATCAAATGAATGCTTGCAAAGTTTCGGATCATGACGTTCAGTCACGTGGTTGTCCCTGAAAGTAGGCCATTTTTTGCATTTGACGAAAATTGTGAATTCTAGCTTTGATCAAAGTACGCTGGGTGTCAAAGTGAACAAGAATTCTTATTCAACTTCAAGTCAAATGTACATCTAGGTATTGTCTATCAGATGCATGCTTGCAGAGTTGCAGATCATGACTTTTAGTCACATGGTTGTCCCTGAAAGTAGGTCAAATTTTGCTTTTGGCCAGAAATCACCATTTAGGGCTGTAGTTAAATCTGTCGAATTGGGGAACTGAAATACTTTACTGGCACTGACTCTGATTATGTGTAGCCCTTAACATTGTCTGTTGAATGAGTGTTAGTAAGGCTTGGGGTCGTCTTTCTTTGCGGTGCAGTTGCTTCCTAAAGTAGGGCAGATAGTTAGCTAAATGCTGTTAGGAGGTTCTGTTACTTTAGAGAAGATGCCTCTTGAACAGTTTCTTTCTTTTAACATTGCCAATGTCCAATGCATATCATATTGGTACTACAATGACCGATAATGGGCTTACAGTGTTAAATTAAAGCTTACTTAAGCGATGACTCTGTTATAATTGTAAATATCAATTTTGATAATGTAACTAAGATGTCGTTTTAAATTCAGCTATGTTCTATAATGCGCTAAAATTCACAATATTTGTTGAGCACATAAGGTGACCTGGCTTCTGGGACAACCATGTGACTAATTGTCATGACCCGAAACTCGACAAGCATTTATTCGAAGAAAGAAAATTACGAATACAAAGATGTACATTTGACCTGAAGTTTAATCAGAATTCTTCTTAATTTCGTCACGTAGTGTAGCCTGGTATCCAGCTATATGATAGCTCCCAATCGCGAGTCTCTTCAGAATCTGTCCTCTTCGCAAATGGCTCGTTCTCATTTAAATGTAAAAATGCTGTCGCCTGCTTTTGCGACTTGATTTGCAGCAAATTTTAGACAAAATCACAGGTTCCTTCATTTTTCCACAATCCCTGGAATGTTTTCCAAAAGATTCCTTTTGGTTGATGGCTTGGAGGATTATCTTAGCCACGGGTGGAATTTCACCCCCCGTAAAAAATGGTTGTCGCCTGAGAACAAACGAAGAATTCAAGTAGTAGCCAAAAATGTAACAATTCAGTTCCCAGAATGATTGTTCGGTAGATGAAACCAGCTGAGCAGGCCCTTTGCCCGATAACGCCAGATTGGTACTGTCACTGATCTTGGAGGCTGTGTGAGGTGGGTTATTCCTGTTGCCAAATTCGATAACAAATGTTACCACCACCAGTTTGATGGTTGCCAGTTGCCACTGTTATATTATCCACGTATAAGACAAGAAATGACCGTTTTTATGACGCTGCACAGTTTTTCTGGCTTTCTAAAGAAACAAGGAAGAGTTGTTGACTGCCATTTGTATCCCACCTTGCTTACAAAATGTTGTACAGAAATGACTGTAACGAACGTTAGCATTGTTCGAAGCTTTCTAAGCTTTCTATTTGACCTGGCGTAAAAAAGCTGCCCACTTTTTAAGTGTCCCTAGGGACATCCTCTTATACCTAAATGATGTAGTCAATAAGGCCATTATTTACAATTCAATGAGAACGAGTGAAATATGTATCTGCGAAGAGGACAAAAGAGACTCGGGAACTATAATACGGCTGGATACCAGGGTACACGTAGCGTACTTTGAAAATTCACAATTTTCGTCCAATGAAAAAAGTGGCCTACTTTCAAGGACAACCGCGTGACTTTACTTCATGATCTAATTTTCTACAAGTATTCATTTGATAGGCAATACATAGATTTACCTTTGGCAGGAAGTTGAATCAGAACTTTATTTTGCTTCGCAATCTAGCGTACGTTGAACATGGCTAAAGGTCACAATTTTTGTCAAATGCAAAAAAATGGCCTACTTTCAGGGACAATCACGTGACTTTACGTTATGATCCAAAACTCTACAAGCATTTATCTGATAGACAATACATAGATGTACATTTGATCAGAAGTTGAATAAGAATCCTTGTTTACTTCGTCACGTAGCGTGCGTTGAACATGGCTAAAATTCACAATTTTCGTCAAATGCAAAAAAAATGGCCTATTTTCAGGGACAACCACGTGACTGAACGTCATGACCCGAAACTCTAGAAGCATTTATTTGATAGACAATACATAGATGTACATTTGATCAGAAGATGAATAAGAATCCTTGTTTACTTCGTCACGTAGCCTGCGTTGAACATGGCTAAAATTCACAATTTTCGTCAAATGCAAAAAAATGGCCTACTTTCAGGGACAACCACGTGACTGAACGTCATGACCCGAAACTCTAGAAGCATTTATTTGATAGGCAATACATAGATCCACATTTGATAAGAAGTTGATTTAGAAATATATTTTACTTTTTCACGTAGCGTACTTTAAACATGGCTAAAGTTCACAATTTTCGCCAAACACAAAAAGTGGCCTACTTTAGGGGACAGTCACATGACAACCAAACAAGACGTTAAACTTTGCAACAATGCATTTGATAGATATTCTAATGATCTATATATGGTACAAATTTTAAGCCAAAAAAATTACCAGCTTGGCACTTATAGCGTTACAAAGTTGGGCCAAAAATCCAATTTTTTTGAAGCTTGAAACATTGCACTGTTTTCAGGCTGCCCAAGAACTAAATTGTACGACTTTGGAAATTTCACAACAATTTTCAAAAAGCCAAAATGTTGATCTATTCAGATCTTGTTTGTTAAGATGATAGGTTTAAAGGTGTTGTCGAGACAGTGCCGTAAAATATGCTGATTTCTGTGTTTTTGAGATGCAAAAATTGGGGAAAATGGCCAGAAAACTTTGTTTGCCCGTTACCATGGCAACAAGGAGTTTTGATCTAAAAGAAAGCTATTTTGAGGGGTTGTGGACCAAGTACTATCACTGTGCAAAATATGAGCCAAATCTATTTTTTGACCTTTGCCACCATTGTTTGATCCTTACAGACATTTGCTCTTAATAGCGACTCTTCAAACCAAGAACGTTATATCAGACTTTGTCACGACTCCGCTCTTCGCTTCGGGCTGTGACGAGCCGGCTCTGGTCTGCCTGCCAGATGTTGGGTGGGCTGTCAGAGCCAGATTTATTAGGCCTTGATTAGGCCAAGAATTTGATAAGAGGTTGCATATGGTTTGACTTATAGATTGATACGCATATGGTTGAAACTTTTCCACATTTTGATCATTGAGCCGAATGATCCGTTATTATGTACATCGCATATTAACTTTCTAACCAACTTGGACATCGTGATTCCCTTTTTTGTTTTGTTGTTTCAAGGAGCTTTTATCTAAAAAAAAAGCTCATTGGTTGCGTTCTCGCAGAACTGGTGTGATGTCATTGTGGAGTGCGTGTGGGTGTGAATAATTGCTAGCAGTGTGAATAATTGCTAGCAGTGTGGATTATTGCTAGCAGTGTGAAACTACCCAGTTTCTGTGTCGGGACAAGAAGCCGACGTCTATCAAACTTTCGCCGACCTTTGCGGATGAATTTGTAATCACTGCAATCATTGTTTTTCATGTAGTATTAATTTCTGACACTCGGACGTTAATCACAGACCCTTTGATCAGTTGGTACAAAGAGAAAGCCACCTAGGTGAGAAATGATAGAGACGGTGTCTTTTTGTCTACTAATCGGATGTTGTCTCTCTGCATTTCAATGTATGGTGCCATGTCTGATTGCATCTTGATAGCCCATCGGCGTAACACAACAGCTTCAAAGGCATTTTTGTTTGGAACTTGTAAATTGACAGCTCAGTGTGCATAAAACTAGGAACTGGAACATACTGTAACCGTTACTAGAATAAATTAATACATGTAGCTCTATAGTTAGCCACAGTAGATATGATATTAGACTTCACGGAGTCTTATTCTACTACAATTGTGGTGCCGACACGACTTGGCAATATTGTGTGATCTTGTGTGGCACGGACAATTCATTATCAAAGCCTGAAGTTACCCCCTACCAGTAACACGAATGTGATTCCGGCTTTTGGCGCCATACAGTCCCCTGGGTACCCTATGACACTGATCAATTGAAGGCTGCCATTGGTGTCAGGAGTAAATGCTCTGAGCTGATTGGCTGCAGAAGTTCCTAGCGGCGCTCTCAAAAAGTAGGTGCGTGTGCGTGTGCCGTCCAGTCTGTTTTTCTGTCAGCGTGCAGAGTTCAACATAGCGACCACTTCTCTTCAACTTACGCATCACGATCGACACAGTGCCATGGCCTCCAACAACCACCGCGAAACCCCGAAATCGAGCAGGCGGGCACCCAGCGGCTCGCGGCCCCTCACCCCTACAGCAAGGGGAGAGAACCAGCGGTCCAACCCGGCTAGCACCACGGCACCCAGCCCGGGGACACCCGCTGGTGCTAGTGGCTACTCTCGGTCAGGCGCGGAGAAAACACGAACCCCGCCATCCAGCCGAGAGACGTCCGCCAGTACTAGCGGCTCGGCCGGCACCGGCACTGACAGCACCCCGCCATCCAGCCGACATGCGCTAGCCAGCGTCTCTCGGTCCAAGACGGGCACAGGCGGTGTCGACGAGAGAGGGAGACAGCCGCGCAAGCAATTGGACAACAAACGGAGCCGCAGCCGCAGCCGCAGCCCGAGGGATCAGAGAATGCAGCCGCCGAAACGTCCTCACCTCAGCGACAACAACCCTACGTTGGGTGATTTTTTAAAGTAAGTTTCTTTATACCTAACGTTACGGATATTTGTCGTATCTTTCACAGTGACGCCGACTGTAATCAAATTCTTGTTGCAACCGCATGGCCGCATGGCTACTTTTCAAATAGATGTCGCTGGGTTCAAGCTTGTGACATTTTTCTCTCACATGTATTTCCCGCTGTTTGTCCGCAGTGTAGACCGTCTGTGATCGATACCTTGTGAAAGTTGTGACCCGTTTCTCATATCTCGTTGTTTTTTTCTTCTTCCGATTATGCGGTCACAAATCTTCGCCACCTTTTCATGTAGTCATTACCTCATACAACATGTGAAGGATGCCTGCATTGAATTAAGGCAAATGAAGGGAAAAAAATTGTCAAGATTATCTTGAAGATACCATGTGTCCCTCATTCCCTAGCATATCGGCGGGGTGGGTGGTCTAAACTCCCTGTGCTACCGACGCCCGGTCACGTTATACCACGAATTACCGGGTTAAACATCACGGAACTTAGATATCATGTGTGCATATGTATACGAATATTATAAAATTCGCACGAATCACTATGCAAAAACGCACGAATATTATGAAATTCGCACGAATCACTATGTGATTCACACGAACCTTATGAGATTGGCACGATCCTTATGCAAAACGGCGGCCGGGAGAAGGAATGATTTTGAGCGTTTCTACCCGTGATATTTATATTTCAAGGCATGGAATGGACATTTACCGTCGCAAAGATGTATTTGATAGCCTGTGAGCTACTGTTTTGCTTCATTTCGACGTGTTACATCTTGAAAATCCCGCTCCGTCTGTCACGTGACCCCGACAGTGGTTGCGCAATTTCGCATAAGGATTGCGCAAATCTCATAAGGTTCGTGTGAATCACATAGTGATTCGTGCGAATTTCATAATATTTGTGCGTTTTTGCATAGTGATTTGTGCGAATTTCATAATATTCGTGCGTTTTCGCATAGTGCTTCTTGTGTATCACATAATATTCGTACGAATTTCATAGGGTTCGTGCAAATGCTTAGGCACCCCTGATATATAATTATAAACCAAACATTTTGTGGTTTATGGGCTTATTTTATATTGTTACCTAAGAATTCCGCTGACAAACCGCCGCTGGCCCGCGTGGCATGATAGTGCTGGGGGGCCGGGTCAATTAAAAAAAAGGTTTATCTTTGTAGTTTTTCAAACAATTGTTTTTTTTTTTCCTTTAAAAAACATTATACACGTAGCTGGAACATAATTTACAACATTGTCGTCGTGTTGCATCTTGTAACGTTAAACCAAGGAACTTTTTGCCTTCATTTGCACACATTGGCCCTCTAATGCAAGAAAGTTGACAATTTTTGCTGATGTCCTCTTTTGTAGTGCCATGATATAGGCTTGTGCATTTTTTGTACTTTCCACAGCTACAACCTCTGTGAAAATTCAAGCGTCCGAAACTGCCCAGACGGCGTCTACAAGCGTCCAATGGCGTCCGAGCGCGTTTCAGACGTTCTGGACGCGTTCATTGCCGTCCGAAACGGCCGCGGACACATCGTGAGCGTCCGTGCCGTTCTGTCAGTTTTTATGGTGAACGCCCGAACGGCTGAAAGACCTTCCATTGCCGTCGGAGACGGCCACTGATGGGGCTATAAAATACTTAGTCACCCGACGCCGGCAGACGGCTGCGTCTTTTCTTATGATCCCCACGGGAAACATGACGTTTTAACTTCTGCACATGCGCCAATTTCAGCGGGTGAATTCGAATTTCAGACCGTTGAACACTCCGGCGGTTGCAGGACTTATGTTCAGAAGGTGACTATTTCTGTGGATTTCATGTCCGTTTGTTAAATTTTGCGCACTTTTGGACCAAGGACTTCACGTCTAGACGTAGCAGCTGATGTTTGTACGACATTGTGCTGAAGTTGGGTTTACGGCGATGACTGTATCCGTTATTTATACTAAAAAGAATGTTCAAAAATTATTTGTCGTGCGCCGACAAGGGGGAAAAATTATATTACTTACTCGAAGCAGCAAACCTTGGACAGCAGAAATCACAGATGTGACAGACGTCAAAAGAAGCAGCGGTTCTTCCGTTAGCTGATTGTCGATACTTTGCAGGCGCCGGTAAGTGAATACTTCGCATTTTATTCTCATTTTTTGTACATTCATCTGTTGCAAAGTTTACCGACGACTTGTTGTTACGGGTGCCCTCCCAAAATACGCGAAGAAATGATAAAATTTAGGATCTTGTTTTGATGCCACAAAATAAAAAGAATTATGAACACGTTGTAGAATACTTGTAAAAAATATCTGTTGTTTCTATTAAGAATGATAATGCTGTTAAAATGTAGATTTAGACAACAGATAATGAGATAGCACCTACCGATTTTGCCGGTGCCAATCAAAATCTTAGTCGGCTCTTCCAACTACTTGGGGTTAGGAACTTATGAAACGGAAGACTTTATTTCGCTACCTCGAAATAAAAAAAAAAATGACTTATGATCTTTGTAGAAAATTTAACGTTATTTCACATTTATATATCCAGTCTTTAGCAAATACTGGTGCAATTAAAATTTACGATAGAAAATTTCAAACGTCCTGTATTTACCCTTGATGTTATGTGGGCTCGTCCATTCTGATGTAACGTGTCGGCACGGCGGCACAAAAAGCCGCGGACACGATTGAAGGCCGGATTGAATTTCGTACATGTAGCAAAGTTGATTAAACGCCGCGGAGTACGTGTAAACAATTTACGAAGAAATTTGTTCAAGTTGTGTTTGATTTTAGCTAAACCTGACGGCCCGGTGGTGGGTGGTCTTCTACAATTCACTGCCTGGCTGAATATTTGTTTGTTTGGTATGTGGGAACGCTTATCCCTAGAGGCCATAAAATCATAGCCGTGACCGGACGCCGTCAGAAACGGCGTCCGGACAGCCGTCTGCACACGTTCCAAATTAAATGCACCGGCCCGTTATGAGTTTCTACTGTACTGCCTGACTAACTAAAACTGTGTTTTGAAGAAAATATATTTTGCTAGGAGTTTGGCCCAGATATTAACCTTTAATAATATAGCGATGACTGCCTCTTGGCCTTTCATTCCATTTTCTGTCGAATTTTACGATCTGTACCCCCCGTGGGAAGGCGTGGTGGAGGCTACCGCCCGTACCAGCGGCCTGGATTACGCCGTTTATGCCCGTCGCAATCGGCGTCCGATCCGTCCCAGCAGCCTGGATTACGTCATTTACGTCCGTCGCAATCGGCGTCTGGTCCGTCCGCAGAGACGTCTGTTCCCAGCGGGGGGCCCGCCCGACGGAGCGCGGGAGCGTCCGGCTGCCCGCTTTCAGACGCCGTCTCGGACGTCCCGAACGTCCGACCGGACGCGTCTAAAGTGCCAATCTAGACGCGTCCAAGCGTTTGTTATGC
>NC_049987.1:838588-870394 GCF_000003815.2 Branchiostoma floridae | reverse complement strand
TCTTGGACGTTCGGCGGGCGTTCAAAAGCCCGTCCCATGCCGTCCGCCGCCGTAACCGTCCAAAGCGTCCCAATAATTTAAGACGCCTTGGACGGTTGTCGCAAACGGCGTTTCGCCGTCTGAGACGCTTGAATTTTCACAGACGAAGTGTCTGTATTTTTGTTGACTCCCGTGGTTCTGCCTAGAAAATACAGCAGACCTGATTGCCAGCAACAGAAGAATACAGACACAGTCTGATGTGTGCACATACATTTACTAGTAAATAGAGACAATTCAATTTTTGCAAGCTTCTTTCATACTCAGTATTTTTGAATTTTACTTCACAGGGTTGTCAACAGCATGGCAGATAAATTTTACAAGCTTGCTGACACCATGATGGAGGCAAACCGAAAGCAAACAGCCACCGCCAGGGCACACACCGGCAAACTACCGGCAGGACTTTCAGTATGTCTATTATTCCTTATAGAAATGTTAGGAGATAGACATGTAAGCTAGCTATAGAGTTAAAGATAGCAGTTGAAACACTTCAGTTAACCAAAATATCTGTCCAAAAGTAGTAGAGTTTGCTTTCAAATACAGACTCACACAATGTGATTTTCAAGATCAGTGCATTTTCTTCTTTAAATGTTGCATGTCTAATTTGTATACATAAAAAATGTACATCATGCATTAACCAGTATATAACTGGACCACAGTTACAAGGAATCACAATTATTGACAATAGTCAAGTTGAGCTTTAAAGCTGCTGCATATAGTATTTTCACCTTGAATTGTTCTACACAGTTGCTTATCCATATTTTCTTGTTTCATATAGGCCCAAGTGAGGAACATACATAGAAACTTGGGAGAGCTGGAGTACAAGGCTTCTGAGAGGTTAGTGTTTGACTCTGGATTTTTACCCATGTATTGTTGGCACTGAGATCTTTTATGCCACTTGGTATAGAAAGCGTGAAGGAAATGGACTTCTTGTCCCTCCACACTTTATATTGAGCTGTTGCCTTTGGCAAAATGGCCCGAGCTCAGTGAAATACATTTTACGCATATGACCAGGCTTTTAGCTAGAATTTTATTATAGGATGTCCAAATTTCTTGCGGCTCGGCGAGCACTGCAGGCGCGAGTATTGTGGAGGGCCTGGGGACATCCTCACTTAGAAAGTTTTGAACTTTATAACTACAGTCAAACCTGTCTATAGCGGCCACTCAAGGGACTGGTCAAAATTGGCCACTATAGAGAGGTGGCCACTATAGAGAATATGCTAATTAATTGACCACAAGCAATAAGTTACACATGGTTTTAGTACCCACTGATCTTTATTCACATAATACAGTACTGTACATGTACTGCAATGATTTTACACTATATGTATTAAGAAAACAAAAGCTATAAAAAGTTTTAAATGTTCTACAGTTGATATTGTCTGAAGAGACCGGTATCGTCATATTTCTTTGATCTTTCGTCTTGTATCCTTTGATACTTCGCCGTCCGTGTGTTCCCTCCCGCGTTCACACGTCAGGTTCGCCCATTATGCTAATGTGGTACTCACAAGAAAAGTCTCGTCATTTTAGACTTATCTCTTTATAAATGTAAGAATAAAATCCACCATAGTCTGAAGTTCATATCATTTTGTCTTTGTAACAATTCATTTAGAAAGTTTTTGTGATAAAAATTAACCTAAGCGATAGTGTATTAGAACGTAACTTTAACGCAATTTACCTCTGTAATATTGGTGTCGTCTATTGACCTTATATGACCTCGCTTGTCGGCGGGTATGGGTAGCTCCAGTTTACGAAGTTTTGTTTTGAAAATAAATCAAAGAGGTTTTAAATCCGGCGTAGGGTGACGATACGGCAGCTGTATATGGCCGAACGCGTGCCGAAACATAGATCAGCGGTCCGCGTGGCCGTAATCGGCAGTGTTTTTGTACCTGCGGGACCGGAAATCGTGTGGCCGTGGCCGCGTTGGACAGGTGGCCGCTAAGCCTATTTCTTAATCATTACGAATCCAAGGGACCGACAAAAAGTGGCCACTATGGGCAGGTGGCCGTTATGCAAAGGTGGCCGCTAATACAGGTTTGACTGTATCTGAAACACCATTTCCCACATTTTGAGTTGTAATTTTGGGGGAATGAAGCAAATTTACTGTCAGACAGGCCACATGTGACCTGTAGCATCCCTGGTCAACCAGAATTTCATGCTTGTCAGAGGATGTGCTCCCCAGTGTAAGGTCGACAATTTGTGCTATTTTTTTTAGGTGTACAATGTACACCCGTACGCCTGCCTGGCCAGAAGCCTGCATATGACCCTGGAAGATGTAAGTGTGTAATGTATATGTATATGGCTGTATACCTGTACCATACCTTGAAATTGTTAAGGTATATTTCCGGACCACAATATCTGTGTACCTGTCCCTTTACCTAAACAAACTATGTAACTATTTGCTTTCTTGACAGGTTTACCTCGGCACACAATGAGGCCGTGACTGCCCAGCTGGTGCAGTGCCTCCGAAGGATGGGGAAGAAGACTGGGAGGAGAAGTGGGGCCCTCTTAGCCTCTTGAGGAGTAAGTCGAAATGTTTTCAGTTTCCATGATTGCTGTTAATTCATGCTAAAACTTATTTTCAGACAGGTTACCCATTATTGCTTCAGAAGGAAGGTGGTAGCTTGAGATAAAAGATATTTGAACCATTTCTGTTAGTTCCTCTCATGTGGAGATTGATGTTTTTTTACCCTTATCTGCCAACAAGGTGGTCAGGATAAGCAGATGGTACTGCCATGAGGCAGTTTACCAGGTATAGAATAGAAACCGATGTAGATTGCAGTAGAATATTAGGCTGTGTGTAAAATAGCACATATGGCACTATCAAGGCTGGCAGTCCCACAAAGGAATTTGTTTTCTTGATAATCTACATCCATGTTTGCAGGCTAAAAAGGAGAAAGTTTGATTATGTTCGAGAAGTTCGGGGTTAAACAAGTTTCTTCTGTTGGCTTGCCAATATAAAAACGAACTTGCCTGAACTAAGGTTCGTTTGCCCAAAGTTGAAAAGATATTACTCCCACTTCCAGCAATTGATTTCTTTCCATAGACTCTTTTTTGCTTTGACCAATGCATGATTTGATGCAAGGACTGTGAAAAGTAACAATGACAGTATATCAAAATGTCACTCATGTCGTCACGAAGAACCTAAATTGCCCAAATGGGGTAGGACATGCAATAGCCCGATCGGTACTTTTGCTTCCCCGGGCTAGTGGACATGTCCAACATTGAAGTTGACATTTGTTGCCTTAAAACAGGCACATTATACAAATAATTTTCCTTCTTTCCACAAATCAGAAGCATGCAACCGATGCTATGAAAACCTGAGGGCCCAGAGCAAGCAGGAGGAGGCGGGGAAGGCAGAGACGACGAAGGCAAAGAAGAAGTTGACGAGCAGGAGAGACAGGGTATGTACATTTACCTTCTTGCATGTAGTAAAGGAAGAGATAAGAATTAAAATTAACGGGTGGGGAATTGTTCATGTCCACATTTTTTGAGCAGCTTCTTTCTGTTGCAAGTATCGTACTCAGACTAAATTTGAAATAAAAAAAGTCAGATATAAAAACAAAGACTTTGAAAGAAGTTTTGCCTTGCTGCAATATTTTGTTGGGCACAACCCAGTTTCTACCTCAAGGCAAGCAGCTTGCTACTAAGTTTCGGAGACAGTGTTTTGCAGGTAAAGTCGTCCTGTGCACTAATAATTAAAATCAACCTAGTAACACCCAGCCTGAGTATCAACCTGTCTAATTTTCGAATACCTACTAACGTTACCAATTTGTATGGTATTCTCCAAGCAGATCTTACAGTGGCACAAGATAGTATCAAACTGGCCAAGGAGTGTAGCCAGCCAAAGGGGTGTACATCAACCAGCCAAGGAATGTACCCTTGGCTGGCTACACTCAAGGCCTGCACAAAACTGTCTCAGAAACTAAGTAGAATGCTGCTTACCTTGAGGTTGAAACTGGGTTGTGCCAAGACAGAACCCTAGTAAAATGATTACAGCCTAGTCCTACGGGCAATGTATCCCCCTTTGCTTAACATTCCTTTTTTATGCTACTCAGCTATTCAAGTCCAGACTGCGTGTCGCGCTGGAGCTGCTCAGTGAGGAGGACTACGAGTTCTTCAGCCACTCGGGACCAATGTACATGTCCGACGAGGAAAGTGATGAGGAGGACAAGACGGTCGTCTGGGTAAAGCCACCTCAGTGGCGGGCACCCAGACTGACCGACATGGCGTTAAGATGCCAGAAAGTCCTAGACCTGAACTGGAGGAACAACACGACCCCTTCCTCCAACAAGGAGAGAAAGAGGAAGGACTTAGACTTTACTGACAGGCGGCGGCCATCAGGACGCGCCGCCGAGATGTACATCTGGGTACCCGAGGAAGGCGATGACGATGACAACAGCATGGGTGAAGATGGGCGGGAAGACCACGAGCAAGAACAGGACCGGTCCGTGGAAAACGAAGATGGAGAGGAGGAGCAGGAGCAGGAGGAGGAGGAGGAGGAAAGCGAGGAGGAAAGCGAGGACAGTGAGAGCTCTGGAACAGAAGAGGATTGACACTAGTTAGACTAAACTTGGGGTGGAAGAGTTTAGTTAAGTATAGATGATTGTTTAGATGATGAAAAGAACATGATGTCTTTTTTTATAGAATGTGTTAGGTTAAGTTAGGTAGTAAAGTTTAGTGTAGAATAAGGTGTTTAAGTTAGGTTTAGTGTAGATTAAGGTGTTTAAGTTAGGTTTAGTGTAGAATAAGGTGTTTAAGTTAACTGTTAAGTGTATATGTTAGGTTAAGTATAGGATAAGGTGTTTCAAGTAAGGCTTTAAGTTAAGGTAAAGTATAGGTAACGTTAGAGTAAGGCATTTTTTTAGAGATGATTGTTGGACATGTGTTGCAAAGACTTAGTTGAGTGTAAGTATGTTTGGAATATATGCATCAAGCTCTTTTGCTCTACATAATGTCTTTGGTGTGGTTATTGTGTGCGGGATTCACGTGTGTGTCGCAGTTTGTAGATAGGATTTTCAGGGATGATAGAATCTTGCATTCTAAGTTCCAACGAACATGTTGTCCTCAAACGTGTCAGGGCGTCAAAATCAGAAGCGTCAATGACAAGAAAGTTGGGTTATTTTCCCAGTAATAGAAACGTTTCCTGTCTCTCTAGAGTTCAAAACCGTAACGTTACTGAGGTTTGTGAAGATAGTATGGTTCGTTTGATTCTTTTTATATGCAACGTTTCCAGGGCGCTAAAGCCCCGAACGCAGTCAGAGATCATAAAATATTCGCAACGCGTTGTGTCTCTAAAGAGTCCGAAAACGTTCCATTTCTCGGAATCCGAATATGAGAAATAGTAGAATCTAATACGGTCTCATTCTGGACTCCGGAAATGTTCAGCATATGCACCCTTTACGGTGCGTAATAGCCCCCGACGCGCTCGGTATACACTGAATATTCGGAACGTGTTTTGTCCCCAAGAGTCCTAGAACGTTCCATTTCTCGGAATCCGGATATGATAAGTTACATGATAATACGGTCCCATTCTTGACTCCGGAAATCTTAGGCATATGCGACCTTTCTAGAGCGTCATTAACTCCGGACGCGGTCAGAATACTCAAAATATTCGGAACGTGTTTTGTCTCCAAAGAGTCTGAAAACGTTCCATTACTGGAAATCCGGATATGAGACTTGATAATATTGTCCCATTCGTGACTCCTGAAATTATCCGGATATGTACGAAATATTCGGAACGTGTTTTTGTCTCCTAAGAGTCCGAAAACGTTCCATTACTGGGAATCCGGATATGAGACGTAATTATTTGGTCCCGTTCCGGACCCCTGAAATCCGAATATATACGAAATATTCTGAACGTGTTTTGTCCCCAAAGAGTCCGAAAACTTTCCATTACTGGAAATCCGGATATGAGACGTAATTATTTGGTCCCGTTCCGGACTCCTGAAATTATCCGGATATATACGAAATATTCAGAACGTGTTTTGTCTCCAAAAAGTCCGAAAACGTTCCATTACTGGAAATCCGGATATGAGGCAGGAATTAAATGGTCCCGTTCCGGACTCCTGAAATTATCCAAAAACGCGCTGGAGTCATGTCAGAATTCGTCCGGATATTGTCCGGATATATCAAGAAACGGTCCCGATCCGGATGTATACAAACATAGAAACGTCCGGAAATGACACCCTTTCGCACAGTGCTTGTTAGTAAGAAATGTGAGTTAGAGGCTACTCTGGCCTATCACTCTGCACAACTGGCATGTATCACTGAGACATGGACTGTACCTGAAATCCCTGATGACGTTTTAGCCATCGATGGTTTTAGGCTGTTAAGAAAGGATAGGTTATATGGTAAAGGTGGGGGTGTGGCTCTTTACATCGCCGAAGACATACCTGTCAAAAGACTGTACGACCTCGAGATAGACGGAGTGGAGGTTATGTGGCTACAGGCTCGTCCAAAGTGGCTGCCGAGAACTGTTCCGATTCTTTTCGTGGGTATAGTGTATCATCCTCCATGCAACAATAACAAAGAGGGGGCTACTAAGATGGTTGAACATCTCATTACCTCCTGTTACTGTTTGTATCGTAAATAACCACATGCTGGGCTGTTGCTGTGTGGCGACTTCAACAATCTACCAATTCAGAAGCTTATCACAGTGCATCCTCACCTCAAGCAAACGGTGACCCAGGCCACGCGGGGCTCGGCCACATTAGACTTGATTCTAACTAACTTAGCTCAATACTACTGTACACCCCGTACCCTTCCACCCATCGGTTCCAGCGACCACTCCTCTGTTCTTTTGCCACCTTGTGTAGAACATCCGACCAGAAGTAAACCAGTCAAGGTCATGCGAAGAGTGGCAACTACAGTAACGAAGTTGAACCTCGGTCTGTCCCTCGCCACGACGGACTGGTCTCCTGTTTATGAAGCAGCCCTGGTCGAAGAGAAAGTCAAGACCTTCTACAGTTTGACCATGACCTTGGTGTATCAGCATCTTCCTGTAAAAGTGTCGGCGACAAGAGCCTGTGACAAGAAGTGGATGACCGAGGGCGTCAAACGCGCTATCAGGAAAAGGGCTGAGGAGTACAAGCGGCATGGCAAATCTGCTCGGTGGAAATCTCTCAGAAACAACGTTCAAACCAGCATCAGGCATGCCATGAACTGGCACTACAGAAACTTCATACAGACCCTAAAACAGGAAGACCCACGTAAGTGGTGGGGCTCTGTTAACCGTGAACTTGGCAGAGCACAAGAGAGATCTAATAGTACCACCATTGAGGACGTGCCAGACCACGAGGTGGCCGAGGTTCTAAATCAGTACTTTTCCTCAGCGTGGTGTCCTGGAACGTCTTTGCACCTGTTCCCCCTGCAGTGTCCGACTCCATGCGTTGACTTGTGTTCGATTGGTGAGGTGAAGACTCTTCTTAAGGGCTTAAACCCTCACAAGGCAAGCGGCCCTGATGATCTCCCAACATGGACTCTCAAGCATTACGCTGACGACTTGGCGCCAGTCATCACCCACCTGTTTAACGCTTCGTATGAGGAGGGGGTTGTTCCTAGCATATGGAAGGCAGCAAACGTTGTCCCTGTGCCAAAATCTAAGGGTGCAGCTAACGCCAGTGAGATGAGGCCGGTGTCCCTCTTACCCGTAGCGGCCAAGCTCATGGAACCACGGTGGTCACGTTGCTAGGGTATTATCCGCGTTGCCAGGCCAGAGTGCCCCGCCCCCAAGCCGCCCCGCGCGAGCCGTGGCGGTGTGAAAAAAACGACACAAATTTCATCCAACATAACGCACGATATGGTTATCACATCAGGAAAAAAATATATGCACACGAAAATTACATTAGTTCGCCTTAAAAATATCTCAATTATTTGGGATGACCATGTGCAAAACGCTTCAAATCGCCCGCTGTTCCATGTGCGTTTTGGAGGTCGTTTTGGGTCACTGAACTTTGAACTTTGAATTTAATGCTGTATTTTACGCACCAGGCAAAGCTTTGACCTATGCTTTAGACTTAAGGACCTCTAAGAATATTTCACCTTATGCAGTTTTAAGTGTCTACGACATTTTAGCTAATTTTGTCGCATTTTCACTACGTTTTGTCCCATAGTTCCACAGCGATGGAAGAGAATCGATTGATTTTTCTCCAAGATGGCGGCGATAGTTTTTTCTTCACAATGGAGTTTTTTTGGACAGCTTAGGTGTTAACTACCGGGAGATATGGCTCAAAATACGAATTGTACGTTTGGTTCAGATTTTCACGTGGAAGAATAGCTATGCTCTTGACTTATAATTAGGTTGTCGGCGAACATCAGAGCGGTTTGTTCTTGCCTCCGTACGTTCTTACAACAACAACTTACCTGGGACGGCAGTGATATGGAAATGAGCTGGCGTGGCCCCATTGTTGTCGTCCCGGGCGCGAAATTTGAGAGAGAATTGGCTATAGCAAATTATTTGTACAGTTTGTTGTGTCTGCAAGAAGCTACCATTAATTCTACAAGATCTTTAGTGCACTTTCGCAGCTGCACTTTCTCCCATAGTTAAGATTATTTTAGAAATTTTGAACGTCAGGTCCCAAATAGTAAAATGGCGTCTTTTCGACTTTTGTAAACAAAAGAGAAAACCAGTTTCATCCGGTTCCGCTGTCAGGTAACAACACTACATATCTGACCCCCTACTTCACAAAAGTTAGATCTACTACTGTGCTTCTTTGATAGTTAAGTCTAAATCTTTTTCTTTGTAGTAATGAACCGTTTTCATTTATCTACCAAGGGCGCCAAAAGTTGAGTTTTTTCGTCTAGTGTATTCAACCTCCTTGGTGTATGCAAGCCGATAGCACATCAAACGCTTGGGTGTGTAATGTTACAAAGCTTAGTGAATTGCGAACTGCAGATTCACGGGAATATAAAATTCTTTCTACAAATAGCGGAGAACGAAGTTTTTTCTTCATTTTTTTAGTTATTTTGTAGGACAGGTGTAGACACGCCGGTTCGTGAATCTTGATTTGAAGACGCACTTTGTCGTGAGGTCAGTGTGCATAGCATTCCCCGTTACCATGTGATGTAATGCCCAGCGTATTACCGATATCGATACATTCGCCACGTCAAGCGCTGGTATGGACCTAGTTCATTTACAGAATGACGAGAATATAAGGAGTTTGTTATTTGAGAGAACACGTTTATAAAAAAAAACGTAGGTTGCAATTATTGTCTTATATTTAAATTGAGTCGTTGTGTATACAGGACAGTAACAGACACGCCGGGACTTTGGTCAAAGACGCAATATATCAAGGGGTTCGTTACGTTTGGGTCTAAGTATACTAGTATGGTGAGCTTTCATGTTCTAGATATATAGATACTCATCTTCGCCGAAAAACTACTGAATTTCTATCACTCAACTTTTTGTATGTGTGTGTGTGTGTGTGTGTGTGTAAAAAAAGGCACGGATAATTTTCCGGGTTGTGTCTGTAAACGACGCCCACTGCTCCGTCCCAAGCGGTGACCCGGGAGTGACGGTAACTCCTTCGATCTTTGCTCACCTAAGGTTTAGTTTTAGCATGTTGGGTAATATATAGACAAATATATAGCTCAGAAAGAATTAAAACGGTGGTACGTGGTTTCAATTCGAGCTCCAGCGTGAGAATGACCGACAGAAAAGCTCAGGTATTGTTAACTTGGTAAGTGGAGAACAATGGGGGCGGAGAAAAGACGCGCATATCAAAGGAGCAAGTTCGCGTCAAAAAATAGCTCCACTTGGAGCGACCAAAACAAATGTAATCCCCGCCTACAACGGCGTAAACCAATCAGCTATTGTTGCCAGTAGTGAAATGGATGATTGACATTGATTTCCTCATCCATATGCATGATTTGCGAGTAAGAATTTTTGAGGGCCTTTTTGACCACCGTGAACGGTGTATTCTGAAAAGACTATTGCCCTCTATCACACCTGCCATTAGAAACCAGTACGCTTACCTGAAAGGTTCTTCCACTGTCTTAGCGGCCATAAGGATGGTACACACGTGGCTGTCAGCCTTAGACTCAAGACGCCACGCAGCAGTCCTTGCTTTGTTCGCAGACATGAGCAAAGCATTTGATAGAGTGAACCATTCAATTCTCCTCCAACGAGTGAACGACGTGGTGACCAATCCACGCATGGTAGCCTGGATACAGAACTATCTGCAGGGCCGTACCCAGAGAGTAGTTGCTAACGGTAAAGTCAGCGAGTGGAGAATACTCACTTCGGGGGTACCTCAGGGAGGTGTACTGTCACCCTACCTTTTCCTCCTGTTCATGAGTACTCGAGACGTAGTCTACAGCGACACTCTTGATGTCGGCTACGCGGACGACGTGGGTTTGTCCAGGTCTATCTCCCTGGAGAAGGATCGCGTGGATAACAGTATGAGAGAGGAAGCGCTACAGCTTGATTCCTGGGCGGAGTGCAATGACATGCTGCTAAACGGCAAAAAAGTCAGTCTCTGTTGATCTGCTTCAGCAGAAATATTCCACTTTTACCGCCACTCTCTCTCGGCGGTGAACCCGTACCATTCTTAAGGGTCGCAAAGGGCCTTGGGTTCATCTTCGACTGCAAGCTGTCATAGCACGATCATGTACAATCCCTCGTTTCAAAAGCTTCGAGCAGGCTGCACTATCTCAGACTACTGACTAAACAGGGGATGTACGTGGCTGACCTGGTTAAGATTTACCTGTCACTTATTCGTAGCGTTCTTGAATACGGTCACGTTCTGCTGGTAGGTTGCAGCAAAGAACAATCGGACAGTATGGAACGTGTACAGAAACGGGCCCTCCGTATCATCTCTCTCGGGGGTAGGCGATCAGTTCCCAACTTACCTTCCTTAAAGGAAATGAGAGAAGCTGCTGCAGTAAAGCTCTTTAAGGACATGTTAAGACCCGAACATCCACTGCACGAAATTGTGCCTCCTCAGAGACGCACAGTTACTGGCAGGCAACTGAGGAACAAGAACGCCTTCACTCTCCCCAAGGCAAGAACTGACAGACTGAAACAGTCGTTCCTCCACACTGCAGTCAGACTTTATAATGACTCTATTTCCTAGCATTACCATCAGCCTGTGAGTTCGGATCTATGCTTAGTGTTTGTTAATATATTATGTATTTTTGTTTGTTGACATCCTGCACATATAAGTTTCTTTGTAACAAACCTACGCAATTCAGGGTATACCATGTGTGTATTTCCCTGCCTATGTACGTTTGAGAAAGAAAAAAATAAATAAATAACAATCCGTCCAAGGAACCAACACAAATTGACTGCAATGGCCAGGAGATCGCTATGCAAAGGTAGCCGCTTATACAGGTTTGAAAGTATATACTCGATGAGATTTTTTTTTGCATTTGTCCCATTCATTCATTGCCAGACTGTTAAATTTCCCGTCCAACTAATACAAAAGCACATCAGGCTTTTTGAACATAGTCATGTTTGCTACTCTTCGTCCACAGTGCTTAGTAATATACTTAAAAGTGTAATAACATGATTACTTAAAAGTGCAATAATTAAGGGTTAATGACCCGCCCCGAGGTGTATATGGTGTCATAACGCCTGGTCCTTTGCTATAACCACCGAATAAAACCACCGAGTGAGCGAAGCTGACGAGGTGGTTTTATGAGGTGGTTATAGCAAAGAACCAGGCGTTATGACACCATATATACCGAGGAACAGGTGGGTCATTAACCCTATTACCATATAGCCTACCCACACTGACCCATTTAAGAGTAGATTAGAGTAGTGTAGAGTTCCAGTTGAGTAGGAGCGACAAATTCTTTTCTAAAACATACATCTTTTATTCAGTACATACATTTGAACAGTGAATTTGAACAACATAAAACTTGTACGTGAAATGTATTTCTGTTCCAAGGCTTAAAATAAGAACGAAGTCGATTCATTATGTTACACACTGTTGCACGCTCCGTATTTCTCCACTCGCCCATTCTCCAGTTTGTCGAGTTCGTTCGTATCAGGCGCTAAATCTCTGCCGGCTTTCCTTAGGTATTCCGGGATCCCTGTGCTTCACAGCTCTTGAGAATCTCGTTCACTACGAACCCAGACACGACTTCTCCGAAGTCTGTAGCATTTTGGTCCTCCAGCGCCCTGACCACTACTCAATGACGGACCGTGGTGTTATTGTCGTCTGAACTTGAATGGGCGGGGGTGCAAATGATTTTATTTTCCATTTGCAGTTTAAATTGGACATGACTTGAAATAGATTTTATTGTCTTAAATATTATAGGTAATTTAATGTTGTTTTAAGACAGCAAATGTTTTCTTTGAACAAAGAAACACGCACTACCGATGTTAATAGAGGGAGCCATCCCCCCTGCCATGCCTGTACTTATTCCCCTATTTTGGCAGATGGACGATTCCTGGATATCTCATTCTGATTGGCCAGCGTCCTGTTTGTCTGTCCTCCAGATTGGTTCAAACTTTCAAAAGTTTTATCACATATGTAATAATCAAAAATTTAATGCACGGCTGTTATGGCGTCATAACCAGCATGAAATGGGGCCTTCTGATTGGCCCACGTCCCCTGGCTATATGATAATAGTTTTTAATCACTTATTACTTGCATTTTTCTTATATATTGAACTTTATTTGTTATTTTAATGTCTTAGCAAGTCTATAGTTTCAAATTATTAGGAAAGTCCTTGGCACTAATCAGATAAATTTCTAGTTTTGCAGATAGATGTTTGATATCATATGTACATTCAGAGATAGATCAATTCGCAAACCCAAATGTTCTGTTTCTGATACCTGTTCAACAACGTCATAACCAATTGACAAGTCCAGGGTGGTGTTGGACAAGAGAGTCAACTTGCGAGCTGTTTACAATAGCATACATTTTGTCTTGAACATTAAAAAATTAGACGATAAGGCCAAACCCAGGGCAATATCATTTCAAGGTTAGGCTGCAAAGCAACCAAGTGGATAGAACTCGTGAAAATTTTTAAGGAAAAAAAGCCATTAATAGCTTTTTGTTATAATTCAGATTTCAGATTTTACTGGTCAGTCTTACTTAACTGCCGATGTCGGGAGAGTCGCTGCAACGGTGAGAGTTTTACCTGTCGACTATGGATGCCCTGGAAAAAAACGAACAGGATTAGCAAAGATGTGATGTGGAATAAAGTGTTTTGGCTTGATTTTAACAATAATATCTAGTTTGGTGAATACTTTTTGTTATTTGGTCGTAAAACAATATCACCTGATAATAGCAATACGAGGTTTATCAGAATAAAACGCTGAGAAACCACCACATCTATCTCAGACCATGGTCCACATTTTTCAATATAGCGTAAAAGTTGCCCTGCTGTCAAGCCTCAAGCACAACAAATAGTGTATTAAAATCTGCTGCCATGGTGAAGGCCTCCAAGTTCCATTTCGTGTTTAGGAACGTGCTGTAATCATGATTTTTGCGATTTTGGGACAGAGTGTAACTGCTGTAAGTTTGCCCCCCCCCCCTAGGACATTTTTAAATCGCAGGTGTCTATTTTGTATCAGACTTTGGAGAAGAATATCTCAAGAACTAGGTGGCGAATCGTCATGAGTTTTGGTATGTAGATGACTGAGTAATGACTTAATTTTTTTCATAATAGCTATGCAAATCAAATAACGTTTCGCATAATTAATGTGGCAATTTTTAAAATCAACTGTATCCATAATAGGGCTCTCAAACTTGTCACATATGTAACTGAGAAAGAGAGCTATTATAACTAATACCAGTTGTTTAAATGAAGACATTATTTTCATAGTCAATGAGAAAATTCTATAATTCCATAGCAGTACATGATGGGAATTTTATTTTTACAACATTATATCTTTAAAAATTGTTACAGGGATTTAGATACTGATAGTGGTGAATCTGTCAAGAGTTGAAATTACCATTGTTTACGCCAGGAGGCGCTGCCGTGGACAGATAGATGCCCCATGGGGACTTCATACCATCCACCAGCACAGTCTTGGTCAGGTCGGACTTGGACAACCTGGAGACGTGTAAGAAAGTATGATTTTATATCTTTTAGTGCCTCATATTCCAGGATCCTATTTCGTTAAGAAATAAACAATACACCAGAGTTATGCGGAAAATCAAGAAAGATTACAAATAAAATATTTTCACCTCTTAAAGAATACAAATCTAATGACAAAACTGACGATCACGAAACAATCCCAGCTGAAAACCTACATTCGCACTTCAAAAAGCTTTATGGTTTAGATCCAAATTCAACCGCCTCGAAACCACGCAGCAGATTTGAAACACACACAAAATGAATTATATAAGCCAGAGAAAAATCTTGAAAATAATCCCCTGGACTTCCCAATAAGCAAAGCTGAAACTTTACGGGCAATCTCTAATCTTAGAAACGGCAAAGCTTCGGGATGTGATCTCATTCGAAATGAAATGTTGAAGTACTCATCAAACGTTATACTAGAAAGACTAGTCAAACTCTTTAATCTGTTGTTATCCGCAGGGTACTTTCCCCACGAATGGTGCACCAGCCACATTGTGGCATTACATAAAGGTGGTACAAAAGACGACCCTAATAATTACAGGGGAATCTCAGTGACGAGTTGTCTAGCTAAACTATTCACTTCTATTCTAAACACACGCCTTAGTAGACGAGTACAAGCTAATCTCACCCAACTTGGCCGGTTTTAGGAAACATTTTGGAACAAGAGACAACCTCTTTGTAATGGATACCCTCATTAGTAAATATACATCCGAAAACAAACGACTATATAAGTGCTCTATAGATTTTAGGAAGGCGTTCGACTCGGTTTGGCGAGAAGGGCTCCGCTTCAAATTACTCAACTTGGGAATAGGTGGGGGGGGGGAACTTCTACAGTCTTATTAAATGCATGTATGAAAAACCCAGCACATGCGTCAAAAAGTCATCTGGCCTAACACCACAGTTTGTTACCAATAAGAGTGTCAAGCAGGGCTGCAACCTAAGCCCTAATCTTTTTAATCTATTCATCAACGACCTAGGTCACGATTTAGATAATACCGAATGTAGTAATACCGGTGAGGTGAGGTGAATGTTCTCCACCCGCATTTATTAGTGTCATGTTTACTATATGCAGACGATGTTGTTTTGTTCTCTGAGACCGAAATTGGACTGCGAAGCACTTAAGATAATTAAACGTATTTTGCACTAAATGGAAGCTCCAAGTTAATCTAAAGAAAACAAAAATTATCATATTCAACAAATCTGGTCGATTATTTTCAAAACAAACTTTTTTTATTCGGACAAGAGAAAATAGACATAATATCTTCAAACTGCTACCTAGGTATAACCATAACATCATCGGGTACCTTTTCATTAGCCAAAAAACAATTGTCAAACAAAGCGCGCAAAGCCATACACAGCTTCCAATGTCTAACTCGTTCATCAGTTTCACCCGATAGCCTTCTGAGAATATTCGACTCCTGTGTTAAACCCATTCTGTTATATGGTTGTGAAATCTTGGGTACTGAGAAATTAAATGATACATCCCCGATCGAAATTACACACAACCAATTCTGCAAAAACATTCTTGGAGTCTCTAGAAATAGTAGAAATTTGGCATGTAGGTCCGAATTAGGCAGATTTCCACTAGACGTAGATATTTCCGTTCGACTTATAAAATATTGGTTATGTTTAACAGAAATGGATTTTACTAAGCATCCAGTACTTCACACAAAGTATGTCTCAAGAGAAGACATGCCCAGCCCTACAGAAGAGGACGACACGATGTCAACAAACACTTCCGCAAACGTTGCCGTGACAACAGAATCTGATCCCAGCTGGGGTGAGAAATGCGGAAGTGCCGCCTCGGAACAGTCCAAGCAAACTCGGGGCCCCCTTCTGTATCTGTATCTATATAGCCGGTATAACCGCCATTCAGCGTAACACACCAGCTTCGCAGGCACGCGGTGCGGCAGCAGCTGGTTATATTACACTGAACGATCCGTCACACCTAACTTTTGCACATCTATCTGCAAGCGTTCTTTAAAACTATCCAGAGAAGATGCCCCTACTGTACTTGGTGATAACAGATTCCAATCTACGATAGTTCTGGGAAAATACGAATTTTTGAACACATCAATCCTAGCTTGGAAACTCTGGTACTTGAAGTCATGGCTGTTTCTTGTTCTTTTTTGAGCTGGTATTAGATACTTTTCAGTCGGTACGTCCAGCGTTCCTGCGTAAAGTGAGAGCCAGTGCGTCAGACAACTCAAGAAAGACATCACAGAAGAAGTAGAAGCAACCTGCAAGCCAGAAGCGACCTCGAGACAGCCCGCCAGCCGTGACGTCCGAACCCTCACGGAAGCAGCTAAGAAACGCCCCATCCCCACCTGAACATGGCTCCGGCGACGCGACCTAGGCAGTCCGGATATTTCCACGAACTGACCCCGATGTTGACAAACAAGCTCGGTAACCGGACTTATAGCTATGGGCTTTATGAATGGCCGTGACGACGTTAGGCCAAAATGCACTGCAAATAAACATCAACTAAAGGTACAGAATTATGATATCAGTTCCAAAGACTTAAACGACATATCTTTACTATCACTAAATGTACGTGGGTTGTTTGAGAGAAACAAAAGGGGGTGATTAATATCATATGTAAAAACCAAAAGGCTGACAAAATCTTCCTTCAAGAAACGTATTTCACTACAGAGACCAAAGATATTTATCTATACAATGGCAATGCCCTTGTTTTCAAGCCATTGGTTATAATTGTAGCAGGGGGTAGCAATATTAAGTAAGCCTTCAGCCAGTTTTATGTTAATAGACTGTAAGTAACTAGACAATAATGGAAGAACCCTTCTTCTGAACTGCACCATTGATGATATAGAGCTATGCTTAGTAAATATTTATGCCTCAAATAGAGTTAAAGAAAGAAAGAAATACCTTTATTAAAAAACTGTCAGAGTGGTTAAGTAGCTTAGACCCCACTAAGCTAATTTGTGGTGGAAATATAAATTGTGTATTTAATCCTGAGGTTAATAAAAAGGAGGTAGACTAGATACTGCAGAAAGGTCTGCTAAAGTTGTGAAAAAATGTTCTGAACTAGAAATATGTGATGATTAAAGGTTAATTAACTCCACCAACCGACAATACATCCCGAGTAATCTTACAAAAAAGGATTCTGTAGACTAGACTTTTGGCTTATTTACAAGACCCTTGTAGAAAAATTGAAAATTCGATATAAGACCTGCAATACTTACTGACCACCAAGCTATATTTATAAAACTCAAATTCCATAACTGTGCCAGAGGCCCTGGAACATTTAGATTAAATGTAGATTTATAAAGAGACAAGGAATATTTTGAGAATATATGTAACTTGATTCAACAAGAGAGTAGTAAGATCAAAGCATCAAATAGAGATAAACTAGATTTATGAATGATTAAAGTAGCTGAGTTTTCAAAACAATACGGAGCCAAGAAAGCCAGAGAAGGCAGAGAAAAGATAGAGAGGTCAGGGAAAACAAACTCTCATCTTTAAAAGAAGATAGATAACTAGAGTTCGGCGACCTCATACCTCCATGAATATTTAGAGCTTTTGTTAAGTTCATGCAAATGACTTCACATTAACATGGTTTATGCATGGTGTTGTTCATCATTGAATAACGTACAGTACACATGTCACAGGTAAAATTCCCAATTCAGATCATTAATTATTAAGTTGTTTTGCAATTTTTGCAAATTATGCAAATAAGTTCATCATTTGCATATTTGATATCTGCATACGTTCCAGCGATTATAATTAACAAGCGTTACATTTATCGAAGTCCAGTTATTGCAAACAATGGAATTTACACAATTTCATAATTGATTATGCAAATTAAGCCATCATTTGCATAACGTGCATATCATTATGAAGGTCTTTGCCCAAGCTACCTGCATGCCTAAAATGATGCCAATCCGTCGTTCCTTTCTGCAGTTATCCCCTTTGAAGTGTTTTGACAAAAATCCCCCTGCAGTTCCACAATTAAATGTTAGGGTGCTGAAACTTGCCCCAATTTGTCATGGCAATAAAAGCTATCTACCACCTAAATGTCAAGACCAAAGCTTGTCTGAAACAAGAGATACATTGAAAAAAACTGCTATTATAGAGTATTTTTATTAATTATGCAAATGTACTTCTATTTTGCATAATTAGTATCTTATCGTGTACAACATTGTCTAAGGTACCTACATACCAAAAATCATGAAAATCCGTTGTTCCCTTTTTGAGTTATCCTCTTCAGAAAGTTTTGACAAAAATGTCCCTGCTATCCCAAAACTAGTCGCTAGGTGGCCCAAACTTATGTTATTTTTTCCTGAGCACAAGAGCTATCTAACACTCAAAAATCCTTATCATAGCATGTTCAGAACACCGAGATAGCAAAACCGGAAGCTGCGCTGCAGTACCAAGGGGAGCCGCTAGGGATCCAAAATATAATCATTTCCAGCTTTCATCACACACTACCAACACACCAAGTATGAAACCAATCCACCCAGCCATTCTTGAGTTATCTTGTTTACACAAACACACACAAACACACACACACACACACACAGACACACAGACACAAACGCAGGGTAAACTAGAGTTCGGCGACCTTTTACCTCCATGAAATTTTAGAGCTTTCGTAAATTCCATGCAATTGACTAACAAATTAACATAATTTATGCATGGTGTTGTTCATCATTGACTAACGTACACATGTCACAATTATAAATTTCCATTATCAATCATAAAGTGGTTTTGCAATTTTTACAAAAATGATGCAAATAAGTTCCTCATTACCATTTTTGGTATCTGATTATATTCCACCTATCATAATTAACATGTGTTACATGTATTGAGGTCCAGTTATTGATAACAATGGAACTATACAATTTCCTCATTAATTATGCAAATTAAATCCTCATTTGCATAACATGTATATCATTATGAACATCTTTGCCTAAGCTACCTGCATGCCTAAAATGCAGGCAATCCGTCGTTCCTTTCTGCAGTTATCCTCTTTGGAGTGTCTTGACAGAAACACCCCTGCAGTTCCACAATTAAATGTTAGGGGGCTGAAACTTGCCCCACTTGTTTATGGCATTAAAAGCTATCTACCACCTAAATGTCAAGACCATAGCACGTCTGAAATAAATGATACATTGAACAAAACTGCTATGATAGAATATTCTCATTAATTATGCAAATGTGATCCTAATTTGCATAATTATTATCTTATCTTGTAAAACATTGTCTAAGGTACCTACATACCAAAACTGATGAAAATCCGTTGTTCTTCTTGAGTTATCCTCTTCAGATGTTTTTGACAAAAATGCCCCTGCTATCCCAAAACTAAACGCTAGGGGGCCCAAACGTATGTCATATCTTCCTGAGCACAAGAGCTATCTAATACTTAAAAATCGTGACCATAGCATGTCAGAACACTGAGAGAGCAAAACCGGAAGTTGCGCTGCAGTACCAAGGGGAGTCGCTAGGGGGCCCAAAATCTAATTATTTCCAGCTTTTTTTCACACACTACCAACACACCAACAACCAATCCACCCAACCGTTCTTGAGTTATTTTGTTTACACACACACACACACACAAACACACAGACAGACACACAAACGCAGGGTAAAATATAACCTCCATGACATTTCATGGAGGTAAATAAAATCTCCATTACATTTCACGGAGGTACATGTAATAATAAAACTAATGACCATATACTTAGCTACAAGCAAACACAATCTAGCTTAGAAGACCTTTATATATAAAAAAATCACATGGAGCATAATTAAGTAACAGCCAGGGCCAAATGGAGAGAAAAACCTAATAAATACTTCTTAAACTTGGAAAAGAAAAAAAAAAGGAAGTGACAAAGATACTAACCTTTTAAACATTGATGGGGGAGAGATTAGTAGAGACTCAGATATTCTTTGTGTAAGAAATACTATGAACAACTATACCAGAAAGACAATATAAGTGACGTAGCCATGGATCAGTACTTAGAAAGTGTACAGTCAGAAAATATTTTAATTAAGCCCAACTGGCAGAGAATTATAAGATAAACCAATTACTAAAGAGGAATGTAATGATGCCCTTTACTCTATAAAAAACAACAAAAGCTCTGGCCTTAATGACATTCCCTCCGAATCATTTAAGACGTTTTGGTCCCATATAGGAAACCTAGTTTATAATTCTATGCAGAAAACATTTGTAGAAGGTAAAATGTCTGTTTCACAAAGACGTGCAATGCTAAGGTTAATACACAAAAAATGAACGCCACCACCTTGACAACTGGTGACCAATTATCCTTCTCGATACTGAATATGAAATATTTGCTTTGTTCCTTCCAACAGACTTATTAAGAAAATTGTACAGTTAATTGATAATGACCAAATAGCTTATATCAAGGGTAAATTCATTGGACAAAATGTAATACTGATTAATGATGTTATAGATCAATGGGAAATGCCTTCAGTCTTATTCAAGATTTCTGCAGTGTTTCAAGCCTAAATTTAAATGTTAAAAAATGTGAAGGGTGATGATTGTTGACAGACAAGACACTTGGGTATATCTTGGTCAAAGACCCTTATAAAATCCCTAGGCAAATACTTCTATAACTCATCCCTACATCATGAATGTGATCTTCTAAACTGGAGGAAAAAGATTGAAAGACTGAAAAGCGCACTTCAAATCTGAACAGGTAGAAAACTAACTCTTAAAGACCAACCCCGTACTATAAAACCACCCAATAAATTCGGCTATAAACTACTAGAGCTCAGTCTTCTGTTGACTGTGGTGGACTTCACATCGGGGAAGGCTGGCTGAGACCGCTGACCAACACAAGTTGATTTTCAATTCAATTTTGATATTAGGATACTACATAAGGTATTGAAGTATGATTATACACGAAGCTTTACCTAACCCAGAATATAAAGTAATGGAAATGCTGGCTTGTCTTACTCTGGTACTGTGAGACATAACTGACAGTTACATGTACAGTCTACATAGCCCCTGTTGGTACACTAACAAACAGACGCCATATTATTAGCCATATTTCTAGACACATAAATATCAGAGCTAATTCAGTTATAAGGAAGATTTTCAAGTGGCAATCATGTGTTGTAGATACAAAAAGACACTTTGATACAAAGTTGGCAGAGTAGAGTTGAAAGTTGCTGTTAAATTTGAAAGTTGCTGTTATTAGGACCTCGATTATGTAACTTTGTTACAACGATCTGGATCATTCTGCAGGGTTTGATAGTGTTTCCTTGAAAACCAGTAGAGAAAAATATTTGAACTTTTGACCAGTATTTTATGCTAATCTGCCTTCGTGTTCAGTGTGTAGACAGTCTGGGATGTTTATTAGTTTATGTATTTATAGGGGTCAATTCAACCCTGTAGCTGCTGGGGTGGTCACAGTAGGGATTACTTCCTTGGTGCTTTGCCCAGGGTACACGTGGTGGGTCTTCAATGGAAAAGTTACTGCCTTAAAATGCCTTGCCCTTTACAAATAATCTATTACATATCTATGATTCTTACCCCACCTTGGTCGATAAGGATGGTAAATAAAGAAATAGTTACTTTCCCGTGGAATGGTAAAAAAAGAATTAAAAGACAACAAAGACAAGACCTACTTGCATCCTGGATACCAAGATTAGGAACGACAAAGCAAGATGGAAAGATATTGCTTTAACATTTATAAACTCCCTTGGTCCAGACAACTTACTATTACATATGAATTTCACTTTTGATAATGATGGTCCTGACATGAGTAAATTACCTACATTTTAAAAACAGGTAATATCATTATTCCATTCTGCTGGTGGAGACATAACGACATAATATTCATAAAAGACATTTTCCCCTTTCACAGGTTCATGTCCCTAGATCACTACCCTCAGCTTAACCTAAACACAAGACCAAATGGTATTATTGAACATAGAACTCTGTTTCAAGCTATACCGCTTACATGGAAGAAAACGTTAAGAAACCATATAGGCCCAATTCCCCATCAAAGATTAGTGCTTAACACCCTCACCCCATGTATATTTGATGCTAAAACACCTGCAAATTGTTTTACAGTACAACAGTTCTGGCACAGGTTAAGGAGCAAACATGCTGTAAAAATAGTAATCCATATTTCCTATTGAAACCCTGGCATGGGAAAATATTTTGAGATTGTTAAGCACATAGACCTGTAAAGACACTAAGTTAGCAGAGTTAAACTACAAACTATTACACCAGATATTACCATGTGCGCACAATCAGCACTAGTCCTTGTAGGACTAGTGCGCCAGTGGAAGAGAGGGTGGAGAAGGACGTGCACACCCCTCCTTCATCTTAAAAACCCAAGTGCAGGCCAGGCAGACTGGGAATTAGTTAACACATATGTGTCCTTGCCCAACATGAAAATTACTTTTTAGGATATTTCACTCCAAACAATGGATCATTTAATCACCTGTGCAGGCCAGAAAATTAGGACATTTACTTTTACTGCGGCAACATAAGCAATCTTTATAACTTGGATCTGGCATATAAATGATCCACACCTGTATAAAATCAACCTCTTTAATGTCTTTGGAAAGGACTTCGTAGGACGGTTATACCATAATAGACAAACAGCCAATGTAGACTGATTGTACCAATTTCCTATTGATAGTTTATATTGACCCTGCATATTGTAAGATTACTCCATGTTTAATCATAGTTTAGTAACATATTGTACATATTCCTAATGACAAATGTACATGTACATGTATCTGTCGTTTCTGACTGTTCCACTACACAATGTGAAGTTACCCATGTAATTCGTCCAAACACACCAGTATATGCGATCCCTCCATGTGCAATAGTACTCGACTGTACAAACACTAGCCTTGGTATTTATATTTGACAAATGTACAATAGTTGTTGTTTTGTTTTTAATAACAAAAAAGGGAAAAAAAGGCTGCAATCTTAGGCTTCTCCCAATTTCGCACGGCGATCTACGGAAAACACTGCTGTGCACTCGTATATCGATATGTGCCCTGCGACTAGAAAGCTTACCCGTGGGGGTAATGGTTCAGTCCCGAATGATGCAACTACACGAGCAAAGAAAAAAACAACAAATTCTTGTACAAATCTAGGAATTCTCGCCCATGGGGCGTCACCAAAAAATAGGGTAGCATGATAGTAAAAAGGCAATTTGTCATATTTCTAGTATCGATTTGTGACATTAAACCACAAAGACAATGTTAACGCGTATCTACCTTGAACAAGATTAGGTAGCGTTTGTATATATGTATGTATGTGTATAACACCGGTATAGCTGGAGAACGCCAGGATGGATTGTATTGATGTTTCGAATGTGGATAGATCTTAGGCTTGTTATGGTACTGCAGTGGAATTTCCGAGTTTGATATCTCAAGTTCTAGAATTGCTGTGGTCATGATTTTTGAGTGGTAAATAGCTTGTGAGACCGAGAGTAAGTGGTATAGATTTGGGCACCCTAGCTGCTTGGTTTAGAACTACAGATCAGGTTTTGTGTCATACTTTGAAAGGTTAAAACTCAAGAAGGGATTGACGGATTGTCATGATTTTTGGAATATACGTATGTGAATAGCCGAAGTGATGCTTCAAAAAATTTCATATTTATTATACAAATGGCATAATTTGGAATCTAACTTGCATAATAAATTAGAAAATCGTCTAAACACGCTCAGAATCATTGCAACATGTGACATTTGTAAATGAAAAAAAAGAATATTTATAGATATATATTATGCAAAATAAAGACATGATTTGCATAATTCATGAGAAAATGCCATGATGACATTGTGTTATCTGACAGGAATTCCATACTTGTAGCATTTGGAAGTTATGCATAGATGAACATCATTAAACATCAATTATGTAAATTATCAGAAAATGTGATTAAGCCTTATTTCTGAACATAGATTGTGTACACCTGTTGACAGGTGAAGGAGATGATCAACTTATATAATTTATGCACATGACTACCTTATTTGCATTATTAATGACAAACAGAATTAATACAGCAGTTGTAAAGGGTAGACTCATTTGGCGAAGGTATATGGTCGTGGAACTCTAGTTTAGTGATTTTCTACGCCTATGTGATTGTGCGACATCAATTGCACACGTTAATGGAGAATGGGTCGGTGTGATGCCGGATTTGCTTGTTTTTGCTCCCAAACGGACATTATATTTTGAACATACATATAATAATCGATAAATGTGTAACCTTTTGTACTGCAGAGCAAAGACCAGTCAAAACATACCGTATATCATTTATGCGACACAATTTGTTATTGTTTCTACACTCAAACGGACTTCATATTCTGAAAAATCAATGAAGATACATGTTTACACTGTACCAAGGAGCTTTCATCAAGTTGTAACATAAGTATTCATCATTTTTAACGTGAGGAATATGTGCAAATAATATTGGGAAAGTATTTAGACATATGGTGGGCGACCCACGTCTCCGTGGCGGGATCGGCAGAGACATCTTTCGACCAAGGCCTCGAAATTAACACGGTGTCCCGATAGCTCGGGGTCAGTTATAATTTAGGCCGGGACCACTAGAAAACCACTTTGGGACATTGGAAAAATAACGTAATGTCAAAAACGTGGGAACCCGGGACACACTGATTCGTGATACTACCCATCACCTTTAATTTGTAATTAGCTATTTCCACGCGTGCACTTTCCCGCCGGTTCGCCGACATCCTGTCCATGTAAACAATGTGCAGCCGACCCACAGCTTCCAAACAATGATGGTAAACCACTTGTCTTTCTGTCAACAATTATCCGTCATAATGAATACAAATAAATGTCTGCCTCTTGCGATTGACATTAGGCCCTGGCTAAGGAAAAACGTCCCAGTGCCGGGTTTCGAAGTCACAAACCACGCACCTCGAAAATTGTGGTACAAATAATCTATCAATACCAAAATGTAGCTTGTTTCATTCTCTATCAGATCTCAATTCGCTAAGTGCTTCTAAATGAGACTCTGTAATACAATTCAGGCTAACATATAACATAGTGGCTTAGTCTAATGAACCCGGAAGTGATTTCTACGACTCGTTTGTCGTTACTCCGAGAGAAATACTTTAACGACCTTTTACCCCCTGTTTAGAATGTTATACGTAACCATGGCTACCATACATAACACTACGACACTTGTAAGTCTGAAGTCAAAAAGACAACTTATTACTAAGAATTTTCCAAGAAGAATCAAACATGGCGACAGTTATGGCGTCTGTTGACAACGCTTTGCTTCGGGTCAGAAACGACCAAACGTTACCGCCCGTGAGACCAGAGTCGCAGCGTCGGTCTGTTATGCAAGTGTTCCTAAATACTGTAAATGCATTGAGTTCGCGGGAATTTAATTTCGCGGTAGCGGGAAAAGGGACTTTTCGCGGTGGATTTAAGTTCGCTGTGAAGTATTCACCGCGAAACCGCGAACATTAATCCACCGCGAACATTTCTGCATTTAGAGCAAACAGGGAAATTATGTGAGAGGATGATTCAACCTCCACGTCTGGGGAAGTATGTGGAGAGTTGAAAAAGGTCTTTCGCTCTTACTTTGTAGTTTGTGCTTAAAGGATCAGGTGCATTTGGTGGATCTATCCCCTGATTGAGAGCGCCCGTGTTATCATCCATCCTGCTATACAGGCTATAATACAGCATTTCCAATGCATATGCTTATCAATAGGATCATAGGAGAAAGAGGCTGTCAAAATCACCTACCTGACATTTAGAACATGAAAACATTTCTACCGCCACTTTGGCCAAGCCTACCTAAACATCCATGGGCTAAAACTGGGCCATCTGCGCAAGTCCGGAAATATCGAAATTTGACCTACAGAGTTACCATACTAACGCGACATATTTCAACCCTACTGTGAAAATCCTTTTGTCGTCAAAGGAACAGCGGATGTACCTACCACCAGAGTTTACGTAAGTGAGATCCCCTTCTCCTTCAGTAACGATGAGATCAAGGAATGCTTTGCAAAGCTGGGCTGCAAATTCCAACGCAATATTATCGACGAAAGAAACAGACCGCAATGAAAACAAACGGCTGACTAGGTGGAATACAGGTAGAAGGATTTTTCACATGGCCCCAATCAGCCGCTACCACCCGTCCTTTCCATGGGACCATTTCGGGATATCATAAGGAACAGAGAGAAGCTGAAATGAGACAATTAATGATCTGTAAATTCGGAGCTGTAAAGAGCATTGACACACATTGTCTACCTGACTCAAGCCACAGAGATGTTTCGACTCTGGTTTGAAAGATCACAAGAGAGGTTATCCCACCTGCCTCCACATAGTGAGTGACAGCGAAGAACCTGCTATCCCAGTTGACACTGAAACCACACCGTCACCCTCTCCGGAACGGGTAATCGACCAGTATTTTTCCCAGTATGTCTCAAGAGAGAACATGTCCAACCCTACCGAAGAGGACGACACGGTGTCAACAAACACTTCCGTAAACATTGCAATGACAACAGAACCTGATCGCAGCTGGGGTGAGGAATGCGGAAGTCCCTGGATCGCTGCTTGCGTCAGACAGCAAAAGAAAGGCATCACAGAAGAAAAAGAAGCAACCTGCTAGCCAGAAGCAACCTTGAGACAGCCCTCCAGCCTTGGCGTCCGAACCCTCACGGAAGCAGCTAAGGAACGCCCAACCCCACCTGAACATGGCCCCGGCGGCGCGACCTAGGCAGTCCGGAAATTTCACTAACTCTCTAGCTCGCTCGGTTACCGGGCTTATGGCTATGGACTTTTTGAACGGCCGAGACGACGTTAGGCCAAAATGCACTGCAAATAAACATCAACACAAGGTACAGAATTCTGATATTAGTTAAAAAGATCTAGACTTAAACGATACATCTTTACTACCACTAAATGTCCGTGGGTTGCTTGAAAAAAAGGAGGTGATTATTATCATATGTAAAAAAAAAAGGCTGACATAATCTTCCTTCAAGTAACGCATTTCACTACAGAGACAAAAGATGTTATATCTATAGAATGGCAAGGCCCTTGTTTTCAAGCCTTCGGTTCTAATTGTAGCAGAAAGGTAGCAATAGTGTGTAAGCCTTCAGCCAGTTTTATGTTAAACAGAATCCAAAATAATAAAGGAAAATCCATTTTATTCCTTTTTTTTCGACGTGATAATCAGAAAACGAAGTCTGAATTTCTTTGAAAATCAAGTCATTTTGGATTGGAATGCAATATTTGAAGAGACTCAAGTCCCAGGAATATTGACTTGTGGGGGCGATTGCCCCGTACAAAGTCTGAATTGTCCAGTCATCTCGTCTTGATTTCATCAGAGTGAAGAAGACTTGGGGGCGATCGCCCTGTCAGGACTTGGGGGCGATCGCCCTGTCAGGGCTTGGGGGGCGATCGCCCTGTAGCTTTCAGGACTTGGTGGCGATCGCCCTGCCAGTAATTCGGGGCGATCGCCCTGTCAGTGTTTGGGGCGATCGCCCTGTGATCAGTACTTGGGGGGCGATTGCCCTGTCAGTGCTTGGGGGCGATCGCCCTGCCAGGGCTTGGGGGCGATCGCCCTGTCAGGATTTGGGGGCGATGGTGGGCCAGTATGGGGCGACTGCCCCTACTAGGGAAAATAAAAGTACATGACAAGTAGATTTTGCACAAATATTTTGTCAACCTGTTGAATGGATCACAAAAGAACTACTCAATTGAATAAGACGTTACAGCGTAGTCATCAATCATACCTGTTTATGATACTTAGCTCCTTGAATTATGATGATCAATTTTGAACTACATCGATATCTTTCACAAGGTAGGCGTATTCCTTTCATACATACATGACAAGGTGTGTTGAAAAGCAGACAATACATATCTTACTCTTCTTGGCAATATCAAAGGATGATAATTTTCGTAGACGCTATCAGTAAATACGTGGTGCATTTATAAGCTGCGACTATTAAAAGCGGCTGGAAAGAGAAATAGGCCTAATAGACAGATATTATGTCGGAGGAGTTAGTCCGCTAAAGGTTTACAGTTTGCCGACCTGAGCAAAATGTACTCCTATAACGGACAAACCCCTCTTGCATGTTATCCGTCTATTTGGCCGATTTCTTAACTTTCCAGCCACCCCAGGAGTAAAGGATGATAAAAGGAAACGTTAAAACAGTTTGTGTTCGTCTAACACATGAAACTAATGATTACACTCAAAACTGCGTTCTACATAAAAGTAATGGACCGTTTCTATATTTCGTTAGCTGAATCACACTTGTATTTTTAAGTCGGGGCGAGGGCCGGCAAAGGTGTCATTACCTGTTCCCTCGCCCCTTACACTTCTGTGTTGAATCCTAATAAACAAATAAACTTGTAAGTTGGATATGGTTCAGTCGATCAGTGGTTAATCCTGGTTGCAGCCAGTGTCTTGTGAATCTACTTGTTATGTTCAAATTCCATGCCCTTCGGTACGCTCTCAATTCTGGCTACATCTTGCAGCTGCTTCTTCCATCAGCGCGAGCGAAACTAGACCATTCTTGCTCACTACGTATACCTCCTCTCCTAGTCCTTTCCATCCGTGGTATTCTCTGAGCAGCAACCTGTAGCCAATGAATGAATGAATGGATGAAGAATGACACTGCATCCCACACATAAAATAAATAGAAAGACTAAGGTAAGGTGTGAAGCAGACACTGACACGTGTATGCATACATTGCATATTGTATAGTATGATATAAATACACACACAATATACATACAACAGTGGACTACTTATATGCCAGAAGGGCTCAAATTCACAGATTGACAGCTGAGGAAAGCAGTCACAAAAGCATATCCGACAAACGGAATTAAGATATGGAGCAGGCAGGAGACATGTTCCTTAGAAACATTTGATCAAAACAGGCAAAAGAAACTGTCATTTCTCTTAATCCGGTCAGAAAGTAGAATAGGGATTTGCTACATAGATGCAGGAGTAAGTGATTTCATTTTTTCTCTGATGTACAGACGGTAAATATTTGTTCAGCTACCCTATTTTCTTGACAATCTCTTGATAAACTGACATGTCTTAGACAACTAAGTGTTGCCCGTAAACTGCAGGTTCAGAAAGATTGGAATCTGTCTTTACGGATATTAATTAATTATTAATGAAGGGATCAACAAAAGTAATGACTTGATTTTGTTTGAAGCAACGCACATTTCACGCTGTAACAATGTAATAAAGACAATTCAAAACCTTGCATTGCTAGGCAGAGCCATATGCATGAAAAATATATTGTGCCTTTGCACACTGTCAAACTATTACTACAATATAATACTAGCAAAGGAAAGGCACGATCGCAGGAAACATTGAAATAAAGAAACAATGGATATGAATAGTTAAGAGGCTATGACAGTACATGGAATAGAGAATGGTCGACTTTCGCTGACTCTAAGGGATCAGAAGATGTCTCATAACGGACCTGTATAAGATTGTGGTGAGAACATGGATACAGTAAGCCCATAAAATCCGTGGCGCTTCTAACAATGTGTTTTCATAACAAGTCGCCATTTCTGTTAACTCCTAAGGTCCCATTACATCAGACAAAATCTGAAAAGAAAGAAGCGGTCTGAAACAGCCCTCCAATTGCTTATCAAACGACCTGCATGCAGAAAGTGCAAATGTTGACCGTTGACCACCGAGTGACCAATAGTAGGAAAGAAATAGTAATTGAACAGGACCTCTCAACATCAGCTCACCATAGCTCTCTTGGCACGTTAAGCTAAATAAGCCATTCTTTTTGAAGAAAAAAAGTTAGGTTTGCCTTATTGGAATAATTTGTAGCAGATTGCGTAACATAGCTCAAATCCTTGCTCCTATAGTATGTAATGAAGGTAATGGCAACAATCTCGGCAAAAAGATAAAAGCTCAACACACAAATGAATAAAAAATATGTCATTGTTTTGGTTCTATACACTACACCTTAATGTACCCATATTACCAAATGATCGGAAAACGTTGAAAACACTATAAGGCACATTAGGCGACAAAAGAACTATTTTGAATCCAAAATTAAAATCCATTCGACCTAACACTGCGATAGAGCTGTATTGCAATTAAAAACCAGTGACCGTAGGTAACATACTCTCCGACGTAATTATGATTTATGTCGGTTGTGTTGTTTTCTGGTGTGTGACACTATGTTTTATATGAAAAATAGGTTCGAACACTAATTACATAGACCGACTACAATACTCAGTCGACGGTCACAGAGTAAAAATGACAGCTTGTTCCGCCAACACCACCGCTGGACTCCGAACTCCACATGACGGCAGCGCATTGGTCCCAGCGGGGTGGGGAATGTGCCACGCGGGCTGCTAAGTACGGGCGGGGACACGACTTCCAAACACATGTATCTGGAATTGGACATTAAGGTTTCTTAGATAGCCTCCATAGGAGACTCTCTGGGTCGTTTTTTTCTCGTCTTTTTCACCATTTGGGCTCAAAAAACCGTGACTTTTGCTGGACGTTAGCTAGCCAACCTTTTTTTGTAAACCAGAATCAGATTCAGATTCAGCTTTATTCCTGGATGACTTCGCATGTATATACACATGAAATGCGTCATCAGTCACAGGATCAACTTTAAAACATTAATGCATTTACAACATTTAAAATTAGACAGCAATCGGATTAAAAATATATACATGACAGAATCAACATTCTTTACCGATCAACTAGCACTTTCGTACAGCAATCTTACAGAACGGGGAGCAAATGACAGTTCATGTCTCTTCGTTTTACTTCTAGATGCCCTGTATCGGGCTTCCCGACGAAGACTGTAGGAACTGGTCGCTTGTGTATAGCGACTCACAAATTGAAAACGGTCAGCAAAAGTATTTTATGAAACGAGAAGAAAAAGATAGCAGGCTAGATTTCGCGGGTATTCCCTCTGCATTTCACGAGAAATACATCGGTCTACTGCATACAAAACTCACATAGAGTTATACCAACACCATGTGAAGGTCCGTTAGGCTCCGAGATGAAATCGAACATGGCCAAATAGGGGAACCGTACGCGTGGGAAAGCTTAACTTCTTTTACTATCCAAGCAGAGGTTAGGTTCCGGATGTTTTTTTTTTTACGTTTCTATGGCTTACGCATTTTCCCGGGCTTTCTATTATATACCGTTTCCTTTCTTTATGCCTCGCGGCCTAGGCCGGGAGACATCAGAAAGCCCGATGAAAATGACTAAAAAAAAACGTCAAAAAGCAGCCGGAGTCTTATCTGTCCAACCTCTGCTGGAGAGGAGACTTGTTTATACTAGGCGATAGCTAAATCTTCAATTTCTTACACGGGAAGTTTGATACTATACATTACGCACCGTGGATCTGGTTGGAGATTTAAAAAAAAACGTCAAAAAGCAGCCGGAGTCTTATCTGTCTAACCTCTGCTTGGAGAGGAGACTTGTTTATACTAGGCGATAGCTAAATCTTTCAATTTCTTTAATCTCCAAGCAGATCCTACGGTGCCATAAGATAGTATCAAAGCTGGCCAAGGAGTATAGCCGGTCAAGGGGAGTCAAACGGGCACCGGAAACCGAATGGATGCAGATCCTACGGTGGGTTTGATACTATATTACGCAACCGTGGATCTGCTTGGAGATTACAATTTCTTGGCAGGCGAGAAGATGACTCAGCCAGGCATCCTAGCCACGTGACCCGTGACTGGTACATACAGTACCAACGGGACGTCCCTCGAGCCCTGTGCTAAACCTGGTTGTATCG
>NC_049987.1:833696-836132 GCF_000003815.2 Branchiostoma floridae | reverse complement strand
CTCTGCTTGGAGAGTACTCTCTCTAGTTTTCCACACACATGTTTCCTAAATCTCTAATCCTTTTCTACATATGGTCTAATCGCCTACGCATATATTTCTCAGAACACGGTACATTAAACACGGTCTCACTATCTTGTAATCCTGACTCATTTCCTCATTTTCTAAGGTATTAGATCTACTCTACTCAAAAAAATTACACCGGTGCTCTTGTAAGGCGCCGGTGTAATTTTTTCGACTACTACAATATCTGCGCGTTTCGACCTCTGCTTGGAGAGTATTAGATCTACAGGACAGCCCCAAATTGTAGAGGGATTCAGCATACCCCCTTGGGTAAAAGTCATTAGTTCTCTTCAAGAGTCATTACTCACGGCTGTCATCCGGACGCATACTCCTGACCCCTCCTTCTCAGAAGAGATCAGGAAAGTGTGACCAATACTTTTCTACACTGAAGTTTTAATATATCTCAACGGTACACGGAATTCAGATAAATTACATTACAGTACAGGGGCACCCTGTTACATCTTTATCGTTTATTTTATGTCCATGGCATCTGGAGTGTGGACAAAAAACGGACATGAGATTAAAAATCACAACATTCTAACCTCTACAGGCTCCGTGGAGCTCAACACAATACGCCAAGGGAGTGAGATAATGTTTGAGGGTCTGCATGCCTTTTTCCGTTAAGCGTTACGAGCCATCTTAATTCACCGTTAATCGTTACCGACCCTCTCTAATTTAACGTTAATCGTTATCGGTATATTCTTCGTGAAGCGTTATTGGTCGTTTTAATTCAACGTTAACCGTTATTTGTTATCCCGAATTCACCGTTAAGCGTTACCAAGAAATTCTTCGTAACCCGTTATACACACGAAGTCAAACTCCAGATAGAACCCCGGAAAATGCAGGAAATGGCGTTTCAAAGGGTCTAGATTTCAAAATTTTCTCCGAGCCTCCCGGCCTTCGGCTCTGGACAGGGTAAAATATGTTGCGGAAGCGTCGCCCTCAATAACTTTATCACTCATACAGATTTCAGTGTAAACTTAGCTTAGTTTCGGGCAAAAAGTACTCCTAGAATGCAGAAAATGAGGTTTCTCCGGACCTTCCTTGCGACGGCTGGCGCCTTTGGCGCTCACGATGACATGGTAAAAATATGTTAGGGGCGTTGGTAGGCACAAAAAACTTTTGTCTCTAATAAAATGTCATTTAATTTAGCTTCGTCTTACAGCAAAATGTGTCCTTCAAAATACAGTAAATGACGTTCCAGACGGTCCAGATTTTAATTTTCCCGGACTTATATTGCAACGTCTCGTGCCTTCTGAACTCGAAATGGTAAAATAGGTCGGGGGCTCTGGGGGTTGAGGCCAAAGCTATAATCATTGTGTAATTTGATGAAAATGTCAAAATCAACCTAGCTTAGTCAGTCGGCAAAATTTGCCGAAAATGCAGGAAACAGCATTTAAGAGGGTCTTGATTTTGAAATTTTCCCGGGGGAGCATACCCCCGGACCCCCCTGGGATGCGTCGCGCCTTCGGCGCTCCATGTGCTGAAACAATAGTTCAATCCCCCATAAGAAATTTGCTGCCACCGTCTCTGTGGCGGGCCGGGAACTCTGCCTCCGTCAATTTACAGATGTCATGGACAATGTCGCTGTCATTCCTCCGGGTTCTAGGCACCTTTTGCTTTGTCATTAGTCGGATATTTTCCCCCATTGATATAACTACTCTAGCGTTGTATAAATAGGAATGCACGTCAATGTTACTTTCAACGGTGTTATGTTTTGTAACTCCTTCTGAATTTACCGTTAAGCGTTACAGGGCCTCCTGAATTTACCGTTAACAGTTACCGGGCCTCCTGAATTCACCGTTAAGCGTTACCAAGACCCCCCCATGCAGACCCTCATGTTTGTACTGGCCGGCCGACTCCCCTAGCGTACTATTGACTCTATTTGTCCAATTTCTACAATAAGACCACAGATCGACGGAGCCTGGTAGAGGCTATCAGTCTTATCAATCTTCATACAACCTTTTGTTTCAAAAATAACGCCCCACACGAAAATTTCCAAGCCTGGCCTCAGTCCCCGTTGACCTCGAAGCTTGTTTGGATAAATAGATCAGGAACATAGATAACGGCGCCGGTGCGTTGGTCAGGCCAGTACGTGAAGAGCCGAGAACATACCCGGGATTGCCACTGATGGATTTCAGGAAAACCCGAAACAGAGTGGAATTTCGTAGTCCGAAGCCGGACGATGATAAACCTCATTGATAATATAAAGCGGTATCTAGTGGTTGAGTTTCTACCGTTTAAAAGAATAGCGATGATTCCATATGCAAATTATGGTAGAAACGTTAAAATGTTGTGGTCAGGACTGCCTTTCTTTCTATCTTTTAAATAATAATAATAAGTCGAGTCAAACATGGAGTCAAATAGTCAAATATT
>NC_049987.1:783901-833596 GCF_000003815.2 Branchiostoma floridae | reverse complement strand
TAAAATGTTGTGGTCAGGACTGCCTTTCTTTCTATCTTTAAATAATAATAATAAGTCGAGTCAAACATGGAGTCAAATAGTCAAATATGTCACGCAAGCCAAAAAACACCGCGTTGATAAGACCGGCTGACGGAAATTGGGGTATGTGAGAGAAGAAGGTCACAATGGGTAACAGTCTTACCTCTGATTAATACTAATAATAGGATTCTTTCTACGACCGACACAAACCCAATAAGTGACGGAAGTGAAAGAAATAAACAGTCGCTAGACATTTCAGGGACTTAAGTTTTTTTTTTTTTTTTTTAGTTCTAACCGCTACGGGTTAAACCCACCACGAATAACAGGTACAGTTCAGATGGTAACGTTTCGAAATGTATAAAATGTCGGCAAAAAGAATTCCACGTACAGGCTTTGAGCATTTGATGTCAGCTCATTATGACAATAAATGTAGTTTCTATAGAGCTGCTCTTGAGGAGAAAGGCTGCAGACACACCGCCGTGATCCAGGCCCCCAACGAAGCATTCCCCTGCAACCGTTGTGAACGGGTGTGTCTGTCCCGCATGCATAGGACTGACTAGCCATCAGCGAGCATGTGGCCGACGAACCCCCTAGAGAATGTTCTTCGTTCGCGAAGTCCAGCTAAGAAAAAAAGAGTTTCTATAGCTATATCCTCCTCCGACATTTCAATCTGTTTATGCCACTAGCTATTAAAGCACCTTCTCCAATTCACTTTATATGTGAAGCGTAGAGTAGAGTTAAAACTGTTTTTAATATCCGTCGGTACTTCGGAAAAAGACATGCTGGGCAAACAGAAACCTACAGAAACTAGTCGAAAACGCTTCACAAATAATCTCAAAGCGGGGATTGGGTCGGAGTATAGTAGAAGCCGCGGCCTGCGAAATCCCGACCACCACTTCTACCCAACATCTGCTTGAAGAATAAAATCTTGTAAGTCAGGCCGGGGTCATAACGGGGTCATCGACGGGGTGTCGAGCTGGGGGATAGTGGAACAGTCCAGATATAAAGCTTGTCCTGTTTGGGGTCCACTACCCTTCTCACAGTCAAAACAGTTATGTTGATTCGAGTTAAACTTATTTCGTGACATTCTGCAGTCTCTTCGTGAGTTACATCCTGGCAACGGACAAAGGATGGCGTCCCTTGAACGGACAGACTTTCACGTGGCTGTAACAAATATGGTGAAATGATCGATCAACGTGGAAGAGCGGGCGCCTCGTTTATGGAAAATAACAACTGAACAGACCGCGGTACACGCTTGCCTTTCCGACTGGATAGCTCCCCAATGTTCTTTGGTATGTAGAACTTAATTCTGAAATGATACAGTGTACCACTCGAAGTGTACCACTCGAAGTATAACACTTGGGGACCTGTTCTTTGGGAAGACGATACTGTTATTGTTAGGCGGGAGGGGGGCTTGTCGAGTTGAGTAGCCGTAGATCTCTACAAGGTCTTACAAGGCATGTAGGAGCTAATCTTGTTTTATAGACGGTCTCTCATCAGTTGATTGTCGCTGTTGGTCTTTGTGGGTTTTCTTGTACTTTGTAGTTGTAGAGTGCGGGGTATGATTCCATTTGCTTGTGGAATCATGACTTGTAATGTTGTACTCTAACTTCAGATGAACCTCTATAAAATATTATATGCGCGGGCATCTGGAAGTGTTTTGGTACCACAGATAAAATCTAGTAATAGATCTAGCACAATAGTTGGTTAGGGCGACTCTTCATTAACGATACAGTTTTCGTTTAAGCTACGTAGTTCTGAAATAAATCACGATTCAAGCACATGGCAATTTACTTGAATTTTCAATCCTGGTCTGGTGTCGATACGACCAGGTTTAGCACAGGGCTCGAGGGACGTCCCGTTGGTACTGTATGTACCAGTCACGGGTCACGTGGCTAGGATGCCTGGCTGAGTCATCTTCTCGCCTGCCAAGAAATTGTAATCTCCAAGCAGATCCACGGTGGCGTAATATAGTATCAATCCCACCGTAGGATCTGCATCCATCCGGTTTCTGGTGCCCGTTTGACTCCCTTTGATCGGCTTATACTCCTTGACCAGCTTTGATACTATCTTATGGCACCGTAGGATCTGCTTGGGGATTAAAGAAATTGAAAGATTTAGCTATCGCCTAGTATAAACAAGTCTCCTCTCCAAGCAGAGGTTAGACAGATAAGACTCCCGCTGCTTTTTGACGTTTTTTTAGTCATTTTCATCGGGCTTTCTGATGTCTCCCAGCCTAGGCCGCGAGGCATAAAGAAAGGAAACGGTATATAATAGAAAGCCCGGGAAAATGCGTAAGCCATAGAAACGTAAAAAAACATCCGGAACCTAACCTCTGCTTGGATAAAAGAAGTTAAGCTTTCCCACGCCTATGGTTCCCCTATTTGGCCATCTTCGATTCCGGTCGGAGCCTAACGGACCTTCACATGGTGTTGGTATAACTCTATGTGAGTTTTGTATGCAGTAGACCGATGTATTTCTCGAGAATACCCGCGAAATCTAGCCTGCTATCTTTTTCTTCTCGTTTCATAAAATACTTTTGCTGACCGTTTTCAATTTGTGAGTCGCTATACACAAGCGACCTGGTTAAAAGAAATGTTAGCTAGCTAACGTCCAGCAAAAGTCACTTTTTGGAGCCTAAAACGTGAAAAAGACGAGAAAAAAAACGACCCAGGGAGTCTCCTATGGAGGCTATCTAAGAAACCTTAATGTCCAATTCCAGATACATGTGTTTGGAAGTCGTGTGTCACTTCAGCGGCCGCCCGTACTTAAGGACTGGTCGATATTTAGCGGGGGGGGGGGGGGGAGGGCCGGTCGTCAGAGGGTCGGGTCAAAAAATTTTTCCTAGGCCCTCCCCCCCGGGCAAATTTTTTTCCTAGGCCCTCCCCCCAAGTCAAAATATTTTTCCTAGGCCCTCCCCCCTCCTAACAAATTTGAAAAATATTCAAGACGCAAATAAATCACCGCGCTCCCGCTTGGAAATATCCTTTACGCCATACTGATACTGGTTTTCCGTTTCAGTCGCGAAGCAGATCTCTTACCCCTAGGATAAAAGGGAAATTGAATGGCTCGGAGCCCATAAATATATTTTTCATGGAGGCTATTTTATTCTTTTGATATTCATAAATGATGCCACTCTACTAGTCCAACCAACCTTTAGCAACAAAAGTATTTTGTACCTGGATTTCAGCTAGTAGATTTGCGCCGCTCGCGGCGCGCGCCCCGCCCCGGAGCAGCTTGTCGGAGACTTATTTTCAAATAATATACATTCCTTTGGGACTTGTTGGTTCTGTGGTGGCAATAACTGACTGTGACTCGGGGGAAAATGCCAACAAAAACGTCAGCACGATGCGACTAACCAAAACTGTAGTGGGGAGGGGGGCGCCGAAGCGTAAGGACGATTTTCCCACGGCGGGCCGGGGTCGACCGGTCGCCTTCAGTCTCTACCTCTCCCGGGGCGTTAGAACGCAGACTTCTACTCGGGAGATCTTTTAAAAATGCCACGCTTTTTTTGTACATCCATTTTGTCGGTCAAAAATGACGGAATGGGCCTGCACATAGTAGGGATATTGCGATGATTTAAAAAAAAATATTTACAAAGTGGCACGCCCGCTCGATGTTGCAGCAACATGTTAGCGCGTAAGAAAAGTTCTAAATCAAAAGGCCATTTGTACTGGTGTTCTAGGTGTACTGGCACATGAACAAGCATGACAAAGAATTATGATACTATTTCTTCGGTAACATTCACTTTTATTCACGATTCTAATAATGCCTGCAAACTCCGATCGGAATCACCCGGAACCTGTACGATTTAAGGCATTTTGACGGGAATTCATTTATTTTTTGACACGTTAGTTCAGATTCTTTTCTCAGTAGCTGTGCCTGTATCACAGGACTCATGAACTGTCAAGCTTCCGATTTTCATAGTTTTAAAACTATCGACAAAGGAATCGTTTAAGGATGTTTTCCTCCTGGTGCAAACTGTAAACAGACGTCACACACCACTCGTCTCCGACGTGACAAAGACACTGCCGCCTCTTGCGCCATTTTTCTTTGCCAGTTTGAGAGGCTCGAGCCGTCCACCGCGGCTCCGACATCGTTTCCTCGCGATCTTTGCCAGCCCTGACTCCACCGCTGCCCCTTATCCTTGTCCCTCAACACTTGTAGTAGAAGCAATAGTTTCCGCGTCATCCACTTCTACTTGACAAGTCGACGCCTTGGCGAGTACACTTAGTTGTCTAAGACATGTCAGTTTACTCAAGATATTGTCAAGAAAATAGGGTAGCTGAACAAATATTTACCGTCTGTACATCAGAGAAAAATGAAATCACTTTCTCCTGCATCTATGTAGCAAATCCCTATTCTACTTTCTGACCGGATTAAGAGAAATGACAGTTTCTTTTGACTGTTTTGATCAAATGTTTCTAAGGAACATGTCTCCTGCCTGCTCCATATCTTAATTCCGTTTGTCGGATATGCTTTTGTGACTGCTTTCCTCAGCTGTCAATCTGTGAATTTGAGCCCTTCTGGCATATAAGTAGTCCACTGTTGTATGTATATTATGTATGTATCTATGTCATACTATACAATATGCAATGTATGCATACACGTGTCAGTGTCTGCTTCACACCTTACCTTAGTCTTTCTATTTATTTTATGTGTGGGATGCAGTGTCATTCTTCATCCATTCATTCATTCATTGGCTACAGGTTGCTGCTCAGAGAATACCACGGATGGAAAGGACTAGGAGAGGAGGTATACGTAGTGAGCAAGTATGGTCTAGTTTCGCTCGCGCTGATGGAAGAAGCAGCTGCAAGATGTAGCCAGAATTGAGAGCGTACCGAAGGGCATGGAATTTGAACATAACAAGTAGATTCACAAGACACTGGCTGCAACCAGGATTAACCACTGATCGACTGAACCATATCCAACTTACACGTTTATTTGTTTATTAAGATTCAACACAGAAGTGTAAGGGGCGAGGGAACAGGTAATGACACCTTTGCCGGCCCTCGCCCCGACTTGAAAGTACAAGTGTGATTCAGCTAACGAAATATAGAAACGGTCCATTACTTTTATGTAGAACGCAGTTTTGAGTGTAATCATTAGTTTCATGTGTTAGACGAACACAAACTGTTTTAACGTTTCCTTTTATCATCCTTTACTCCTGGGGTGGCTGGAAAGTTAAGAAATCGGCCAAATAGATAACGGATAACATGCAAGAGGGGTTTGTCCGTTATAGGAGTACATTTTGCTCAGGTCGGCAAACTGTAAACCTTTAGCGGACTAACTCCTCCGACATAATATCTGTCTATTAGGCCTATTTATCTTTCCAGCCGCTTTTAATAGTCGCAGCTTATAAATGCACCACGTATTTACTGATAGCGTCTACGAAAATTATCATCCTTTGATATTGCCAAGAAGAGTAAGATATGTATTGTCTGCTTTTCAACACACCTTGTCATGTATGTATGAAAGGAATACGCCTACCTTGTGAAAGATATTGATGTAGTTCGAAATTGATCATCATAATTCAAGGAGCTAAGTATCATAAACAGGTATGATTGATGACTACGCTGTAACGTCTTATTAAATTGAGTAGTTCTTTTGTGATCCATTCAACAGGTTGACAAAATGTTTGTGAAAAATCTACTTGTCATGTACTTTTATTTTCCCTAGTAGGGGCAGTCGCCCCATACTGACCCACCACGGGCGATTGTCCTGTCAGGGCGATCGCCCCCAGGTACTGCAAGGACTGATTTGATCGCCCCCAAATCCTGACAGGGCGATCGCCCCCAAATCCTGACAGGGCGATCGCCCCCAAATCCTGGTGGGGCGATCGCCCCCAAGCCCTGGCAGGGCGATCGCCCCCAAGTCCTGAAAGCTACAGGGCGATCGCCCCCCAAGCCCTGACAGGGCGATCGCCCCCAAGTCCTGACAGGGCGATCGCCCCCAAGTCTTCTTCACTCTGATGAAATCAAGACGAGATGACTGGACAATTCAGACTTTGTACGGGGCAATCGCCCCCACAAGTCAATATTCCTGGAACTTGAGTCTCTTCAAATATTGCATTCCAATCCAAAATGACTTGATTTTCAAAGAAATTCAGACTTCGTTTTCTGATTATCACGTCGAAAAAAAAGGAATAAAATGGATTTTCCTTTATTATTTTGGATTCTGTTGTTAATAGACTGTAAGTACCTAGACAATAATGAATATAGAGCTATGCTTAGTAAATATTTATGCCCCAAATAGAGTTTAATAAAGAAAAAAAACTTTATTATGAAACTGTCAGAGTGGTCAAGTAGCTTAGACCCCACTAACCCAATTTGTGGTGGAGATATAAATTGTGTATTTAATCCAGAAGTTGATAAAAAGGGGGTAGACTAGATACTGCAGGAAGGTTTGCTAAAGTTTTGAAAAAACAATGTTCTGAAGTAGAAATATGTGATGCTTAAAGGTTAATTAACTTCACCACCCGACAATACACTTGGAGAAATCTTACAGAAAAGGAGCCTGTTGACTAGACTTTTGGATAATTCACAAGACCCTTGTACGGAAAATTGAAAAATCTGATATAAGACCTTCCATACTTACTGACAACCCAGCTATATTTTTAAAACTCAAATTCCATAAGTGCGCCAGATGCCTTGGAACTTTAGATGTAGATTTATCAAGAGACAAAGAATATTCTTAGAATATATGCAACTTGATTCAACAAGAGAGGAATAAGATCACTAAATCAGATAGAGATAAACTAGATTTATGTATGGTTAAAGTAGCTGAGTTTTCAAAACAATACGGAGCCAAGAAAGCAAGAGAAATCAGAGAACAGATAGAGAGGTTAGAGAAAAAAACTCAAATTTCATCAAAAGGGGATAGATAATAATCCGACTAATGACCATATACGTAGCTACAAGCAAGCACAATCTAGCTAAGAAGAACTTTATGAATAAAAATCACCTGGAGCATAATTATGTAACAGCCAGGGCCAAATGGAGAGAAGAGCGGGAAAAACCTACTACATACTTCTTAAACTTGGAAAAGAAAAGAGGAAGTGACAAAGATATTAACCTTTTAAACATTGATGGGAGAGAGATTAGTAAGGACTCAGATATTCTTTGTGTAAGAAATACTATAAACAAATATACCAGAAAGACAATATAAGTGACGTAGCCATGGATCAGTACTTAGAAAGTGTACAGTTAGAAACTATTTTAAGCCCAACTAACAGGGAATTCCAAGATAAACCAATTACTAAAGATGAATGTAAGGATGCCCTTATCTCTCTAAAAAACAACAAAAGCCCTGGCCTTAATGACATTCCCTCCGAATCATTTAAGACATCATATAGGAGACATAGTTTATAATTCTATCCAGCAAACATTGGTAGAAGGTAAAATGTCTGTTTCACAAAGACGTGCAATGCTAAGGTTAATGCAAAAAAATGAACGCCACCACCTAGACAACTGGAGACCAATTAGCCTTCTCAATACTGAATATAAAATATTTGCTTCGTCCTTGCTAACAGACTTATTAACAAAGTTTTACACAAGATAATTAAAAATGACCAAACAGTTAATATCAAGGGTAGATTTATTGGAAAAAATGTGAGACTGATTAATGATGTTATTTAATATGCTGAAACCCAAAATATCCCTGGAGCAGTAATGTTCCTGGATTTTACTCAAGCTTTTGACACTTTGAATGGAAAATTAATGTGGAGAGTATTAGAAAAATTCAACTTCAGCTCCTAATTTATCAGTGCCCTTAAATGTATGCATAATAACAATAGTAGCACCATCAGTAATAGCGAATGGTTATCTGGCTTCTTTCCTTTAAAGAAAGGCATATACCAAGACTGTCCCATATATGCTCTTCTATTTATCTTAACAGTAGAGATTATGGCTGTGAATATCAGACAGGCACAAGAAGTGGAAGGAATTCAAGTTAAAACCAATTCTAATGAAAATGTGTGATATTGAAAATATAAAAATCTCACAGGTTGTTGATGGTACCACCTTATTTGTTTCTAACCTTACATCAATGGAAAATGCCTTCAGTCTTATTCAAAATTTCTGTAGTGTTTAAAGCCTAAATCTAAATGTTAAAAAATGTGAAGAGTGATGGATTGAATCCTATTTAGGCATACAAGAAACTAGGCATATACTTCTGTAACTCATTCCTACACCATGTATGTGAATTTCTAAACTGGGAGAAATAGATTGGAAGACTGAAAAGATTCCTTGCCCTTTCACAAATAATCTATAACAGTTGTGATAAACATTGTAAAGAAAAAAATATTCAATATCCTATGGAATGGTAAAAAAGATAAGATTAACCCTCAAACCACCGTAGCTTTTTTGTGACGTAGATTACCGTATGGGGTAAAACTGACCCCAAAACGTTTTGTACAAATACAGTTTTTTGCATTTTTATTTATGTATAGTTTCATTAATCTATTTGGGGCAGTCTGACATGATTAGTGAGAATTTTTGCTTACATGTACATCATTTTCTGAAAAGTTCGTGATCCTACAATAAGTAGTTTAGGTGTGGGTCGCAAAAGTTTGTTTAGAAAAAATGCTGGGGTCAGTTTTGAGACCACTGGACCATGTATAAACTTTCGAGGATAATTTAATCAACAATCGGTCAATCTCGGCAAAAACGTATAAGAAGTAATAGGACAAATATACAAACAGACTCCTGAAATGAAATTTGTTTTTGACTAGAAATGACATAATGGCACACATTGATATACGCCTGGGGTCAGTTTTGACCCCATACGGTGGTTTGAGGGTTAAGGGGGATGTTAATAGCCAGCCTATTGAGCTAGGAGGATTAGGTTTGACAAACTTAAATCACCAAAAAACAAGCCCTACTTGCATCCTAGATACCAAGATTAGTAAGGAACGACAATGCAAGATGGAAAGTTATTGCTTTAACAATTTATAAACTCCCTTGTTCCAGACAACTAACTATTTCAAATGAATTTCACTGATAATGATGGTCCTAACATGAGTAAATTCCCCTCATTTTATAAACAGGTAATATCGGCCTTCCACTCTGCTGGTGGAGGAGGTAAAAACAAACCCTCTCTAGTGAAATAATGGAAGAAATTATATGGTGCAGCAAATATATAAGGTCACAAGGTAAAACAATTTACTTTACATCCTGGAAAAAACAACACAATATTCATAAAAGATTTTTCCCCTTATACAAGTTCATGTCTCTAGATCACTACCCTCAGCTTAACCTAAACACAAGACCAAATGGTATTATTGAACATAACCGTTATAACTCTGTTTCAAGGTCTACCTCTTACATGGAAGAAACCTTTAAGAGCAAATGTCTGTTAGAATCATACATCAGTGCTCAGGGTAAAAAAAAATCGATTTGGGTCATATTTTGCACAGTGATATTACTTGGCCCACAACCCCGCAAAATAGCTTTCCTTCCGGTCTTAACTCATTGTTGCCATGGCAACAGCCCAAATAAGTTTTGGGGCCATTTTCATAGAGTTTTGCATGTCAACAACATGAAAATTGGCCAAGTTTAGGACCCGGTCACTACAAAATGCTCAATCGCAATGGAAAATAGAAATAGATTTTGTTAGACTGATGTCTAAACTTTTACAAAATACCATCAGTGAAATACATAAACACATATATTTCAGCCCATGGGCAGCCTCAAAGCAATACCATGTTATTAGTCTTCGGAAAACTTGATTTTTTGCCCAACTTTGTGGAGCTGTACATCTAAAAGTGTAAAATGTTTTTGCTTGAAATATATAACAGATATAGATACCAGGCTTAGCTGTCAAATGAATCTTGGCAAAGTTTGGGTTCTTATCTTGTCGGGGTACGGCTGCTTACATATGTGGATTTTGGCTGTCTTTGAGCTGATGAAAAGACCAAAGTGAATTCTTTATCTGACTGTTGTATGATAGGTTGTAAAGTCTAGGTCCTTGTTTCATTACCTTGTAGCTGTCCCTGAAAGAATGTCATTTACACCTGTCCTTGAATTTGGATTTTCGGCTGTCATTTAGCTCATGAAAGGACCAAAGTGAAATGTTTTTTCTGCCTCAACTTTTTATCAGGTGTACACATTTTTATTTGCTATTGAATGAATGGTTGTAAAGTCTAGGTTCTTGTTTTATTGCCGTTTAGCTGTCCCTTAAAGTAGGTCATTTCTACATATGTCACTATGTTTGTTTATATATTTTTTGCGGTCGTTGAGCTGATGAAAAGATGAAAGTGATCTTTTTTCTGACTCATCTTTTCTTCAGATATAGACATTTGTTCTTGTTTTATTGCCTTGTAGCTGTCCCTGATAGTAGGTCATTTTTAGACCTGTCCCTGAATTTGGATTTTTGACTGTCATTTAGCTCATGAAAAGACCAAAATGAATCCGCTGTAGACCTCAGTATGCTTTACTGAATGAATGGTTTTAAATTTTATTTATTGTCGTGTAGCTGTCCTTATTAGGTCATTTTTACATATGTCACAGACTATAATTTTTTTGCAGTCTTTGACATAATGAAAAGACCAAGCAGAACTTTTTTTCTGATCCAACTTCTTATCAGTTGTAAACCTAAGTATTGTATATTGAATGGATGGTTTTAAAATCATGTAGCAGTCCCTGAAAATTCGTAGGTAAAAAATCTGGATTCTTCTTACCTACTTTGTACTGCGTTTGATATCGTTTTTCTAATATTGATTTATACTGTTGTTAGCTTTGTTTTTGTAATGGCGTAAAACTAAATGTTGTCTTTATAGTTAGATGTGGATTTTATGTCTACTAAATGAACATGCATCCATTTTAAGGGATTATTTACGCATGAGTAGCTCTCTTAGAAAGCTTTGTCGATGAAGAGGTTTATCAGTCACGTATAAATATATTTAATGGAATATTTCCAAACGGTCACATCTTTAAATGTGTTAACACGCACTAGGTTCGCAAGATTTGCGTGGATCTTTTCCTGTAAATCCGCGCTTAGTAAACTTCAACCCATTTTGGACCACATGGTCACTGCCCAAACCTATAGGGACAGTATTGAAATCATCGAGCATGAATTACTTAAAGCCCACAGAAATTTGAAGGTAGCAATCCACATCCAGACGGGTGCATAGCTGAACCTACTTATCTAATTACCCCTGCTCAGTAAGGAGGTGGCGGGGGCGAGATCAAAGCAGGTCTCGGACCTCGTCTTGTTTGTGTTCTACGAACAGCTACACGACAATAAAACAAAAACCCAGACTTTAAAACATTCATTCCATAGACAATACAAAAATACAAAGCTCTACATATGACAAAAATTTGAGTCAGATAATAGTTCATTTTTTTTTCATTCTCATTGCCCAAAATCAAAATTAAGGGACAGGTGTAAAAAAAAAGACCTATGTATTTTAGGGACATCTACACGGCAAAAAAACAACCCAGACTTTACAACCACTAATTCAATAGACAATACGAATGGCTACATCTGATACTTTTTCTGCTACTTTTGAGGCTGCCCATGGGCTGAATTCTATATGTTCATCTAGTTTACACGTATTTTGTACAAGTTTAATTTTCATTCTAACAAAACCTTTTTTTCAGTCTAACAAAACCCTTTTTTTATTTTCCATTGAGATGAAGAATTTTTTAGTGATCGGGTCCTAAAAATGGCCAATTTCCATGTTGTTGACATCTACGAAATCTACGAAAATGGCCTCAAAACTTCTTTGGGCTGTTGCCATGGCAACAATGATTTTTGACCGGAAATAACGCTATTTTGTGGGGTTCCGGGCTAAATACTATCATAGTGGAAAATACAAGCCAAATCAATTTTTGACCCTGAGCACTGATGTTTGATCCTTACAGACACTTGTTCTTATTAAGAACCATATTGGCCCAATTCCTTATTAAAGATTAGAGCTTAACACCCTTACCCCGTGTATATTTCCTGGTAAAACAACAAAACAAATTGTTTTACAGTACAATAGTACATGCACAGGACAAGTAACCAATATGCTGTAAAAGTAGGAATCCATATTTCTAACTGAAGCCCTGGCATATGAAAATATCTGGAGATTGTAAAGCACACAGACCTTAAGCATAAAGACACTAAGTTAGCAGAGTTAAACTACAAACTATTACACCAGATATTACCATGTCCACACAATCTGCACAAATGGGGTATCAAAGATGAAACTTAATATAAATATATGATGCCACATGTACACTATGCATCAGTAAAATCATAGATGCTTATGAACATATGTTCTTTAGATGTGGAAAACTATGTAATTTCTGGGAATTAGTTAACAGATATGTGCCCTTGCTCAACATAAAAAAAATTCCTTTTTCTGGAGATTGTATGTAATGAACCTCTTTAATGTCTTTGAAAAGGACTTCGAAGAACGGTTATACCATAATACACAAACAACCAATGTAGACTGATTGTACCACTCTTCTATTGATATTTTGATATGAACCCTGCATATTGTTAGACCACTCAATGTTTAACACTCAAACCACCGTAGCTTTTTGTAACGTAAATTACCATATGGGGTCAAAACTGACCCCATATCGTTTTGTACAAATACAGTTCTTTTTGTGACTCTTTCTGTGATTTGTTTATTATGTATGGTTTCATTAATCTATGTGGGACAGTTTGACATGATTAGGTTAGAAAAATTGTAGCTAATTATTATAAATCATGCAAAAGATCATGAGAACCTCATTTTGCACTAATGCTATTCAGGCCGATATTAGCTAGATGACGTCATAATGTCTTCATATAACGTGATAATGGCACAAAATTTATCAACATAATTCTCTTACATTTGTTCATCATCATCTGCAAATTTCGTGATCATACGATAAGTAGTTTAGGTGTGGGTCTCAAAAGATTGTTTTAGAAAATGCTGGGGTCAATTTTGACCCCACTGGACCATGCATAAACTTTCTATGGTAACTTAATAAAAAATGGGCCAATCTCGGTAAAAACGTATGAGAAGTTATAAAACACATATAAAAACAAACTCATAAAAGGAAATTTGTTTTTGACCAGGTATGCCATAATGGCACTTACTGATATACGCCTGGGGTCAGTTTTGACCCCATACGGTGGTTTGAGGGTTAATCATAGTGTAGTAACATATTGTACATATTCTAATGACAAATGTACTACATGTATCTGTCGTTTCTGACTGGTCCTCTAATCATTTACTGCATGTGAAGTTACCCACGTACCAGACACACCAGTATATGTGATCCCTCCATGTGCAATAGTACTCGCCTGTACAAACACTAGTCTTAGTATCTATATTAAAAAAAAAATGTACCACAGTTGTTGTTTTGTTCTTAATAAAATAGGAGGAAAAGAAAGAAGGAAAGAAAGAAAGAAGGAAAGAAAGAAGGAAAGAAAGAAGGAAGGAAAGTTAAATCATTGATGATCATTCATGCACATGAGTACATTATTTGCATTATTAATGACGAACAGAATGAATACATCAGTTGTAAAGGGTAGAATCATTTGGCGAAGGTATATGGTCGCGGAACTCTAGTTTAGTGATTTTCCTATGCCTATATTCTTGTACGACATCAATTGCACACGTTTACGGAGAATTGATCGGTGTGATGCCGGATTCGCCATTGTTGTTGCTTTCAAGCGGACATCATATTTTGAACATACATCTAATAATCGATAAATGTGTTAATGTTTGTACTTTAAAGCAAAGTCAAAACATACCATATTTTTGTTCATGCGACACAATTTGTTATTGTTTCTACACTCAACCGGACTTTATATTTGAAAAATCAATATCCGAGGTATATGTAAACGCCCCTACATTTTCACGCTAAGTTATCAAAACATGCCAAAATCAATAATGCCCATTGGTTTTCTACATGTACATGGACTCTACAGGATACAATTTATGACAGTATGGACTTTCTTTGTCGTCTGTGAATCTAGAAATAAGTTTTGCACGGCTGTTATTGGCCTTTTTTTCAAAGTTGTTTCGTATAAGATAGAGAGAATCTTACAGTTTATTTATCCACACCGGTGCGTTTTACATAGTGTTTTGCAAGAACTGTGCCAATGTAATGTAGATAGTCAAAAACCCAATTTGATTGGTACGACCTGTTAACCCTATTCAGACCGAGTTGTTATGCTCAATCTGGGACGGGGAAAGGGGTTTCTGAGGTCTGTCCCTTATTAACGACTTATCATATCGTCACAACTTTAGACGATATGAAGTACACATAAATTACAATACAATGGATTTTACTTAATTACGTCATCAATTTTATTTGTATGTGATGCAAAACTATGAACAAAAGAGAAAACTTCAAGGTATGCCACAAATATGTAACAAGTGTATATAACAGACGTACAATAACGACTTGTGATGTCAATGGCAACACCAATGACGTTAAATGACGTCATAAAATTACCTTTCAGGTGTTTAATATATGTTGAGTCCGCAAACTTGAATTTAAAAAAAAAGATCATCCGAATGCAAAAGTGTGCAAAAAAATGCCAACACGAAGAAAATGTAAAATTCCCAATGTTTGAAGGATTTTCGCAAATTAATTTATGGGAATGACACATTTGGTGGCCTTAGCGTAAGCCATTCGGGCGTAATTCAACACGAAGGTTATCGCGGACCTCAACCCCCATCCCCCGTCTTAATGGGGTTAAAACAACAGTGTTCTACGTCGATGTTTACTGACATGAAGAGAGAACGCTTGACGTGGCAGACAGGCGCAGAAAACAGTGGCTCTCCTGATATCATCATGGGTAGGGATATTGCGTATGTGGACGACACTGGTTGGTTAACAGATGATCTCGTGACATGTAAGGACCAATGGCAGCAGCTTAGTCTGGGAGGGATATTACAGTGCGTACCTGACACGCTGGCATTTTTCGACGTCTCTCGACGACTTCAGGTTGTATTTTGTTCAAAAGAAGTTGGGTTCCACAGAACTTAAACTATTTCAGATCGTTGTCACTGAAATTCTATCTACTTCCAAGACCCAGTAGACGGTAAGAATTGTTCACACTCGATTTTGATTCCAAATGTATATGTTTGTTTCCTGATTTACAGTTCATATTGTCTTTATATGTGGCTTTGGTGGAAAACGGGCCACTAAAAATTTATCAGGATTTGTCTCTGCATAAACGTGACAACATTTTGTTTTTTTATCATGAAAAACGAGAAGTGATTAGCAACATGCATGTTACTGTTCTTGCAGAAAAAGGCGAGATATGCTGCTGGCTACACTCGTCTCGGCTCTTCTGCTGGCCGCGTTGGTCGGTGAGACAAATGGTGAGTGTTGATCATTATGATTTCTACTCGTATCATGAGTTATTCTAAATTTAAAATTTCTCCTCACTTTCACAAAATGAGTTTATCTTGACTCCAATGTGATCAGAAAAAGTTATGTTCTGAAAAAGCGAACAGACAAGAAAATCAAAGCATAGTCAGTAAGGCAGCCACAAGCTCAGTGGCCAAAATCTTTTCTTGGGACGTCACGTTCACTACGTATTTCTGAAAACGTCCAGGATGTACAGGAAAGGCTCGTTGCGCATACTGGCACATACTGTGGACCGGGCGAATCTGCAGCGCGATGGCCCACAAACTTTTGCCTCCTCGTAAAGTTCGGCGTGTCTGTGTTTTCCAAAATCCGGCGGATTCCCTACGAGTTCGTACGGTTGCGTTACTTACCACTTACGGATCCCAAAAGATTGCCCGCGTTTTTGCATGTGCACCAGCGCACTTGGCTTCCCCGTGGAAATACACATTAAGATAAAATGTGCATTAGTTTAGTTTTTGTTGTGTTAGTTTGGGGATTTTTCAAACTAAATAATAAATCTCACGGACAGAATTTGAAAAATTGAAACAAAAAAGGTTTTGTGATAAAATCTGCCCACATTCTACCTTGGGAGCCACGATGTCAGAATTACACGAAAGTTGTTACATGTACTGACAAAACAGAGTATGGGAAATCGAGTGTAAATTCGAGCCAATAATTAAAGAAAATGTCTATGCTCACCCGATTCCCAGACAATCAGTGAGTATGGTTGGGCCTCGAGATTATCGGTGACAAGTCGTTTATCAGAAGCGAAGAACATGTTTAAATACACAGGTAACATCGGCCGACTCTTGCGTGGACCTGTCGTCCGATCGATTTGTATGCAATGTGTCTGGGGTTTAAGTGAGCAGCCAAAAAGCCATCCGAGGAGACACCAGAAAGCATTCAAGCTAGTGAGCCACCGACGAATTGACCATTTAGTTTGTAATTCGGACAGGAATCACCCAGAGAGCTGTTCAGTACTCAGATATAGTCGCCCAGGCATCAAACATGCAGCCACCGAGTAAAGCCTAGGGCCCGGCACAACCCGTAATTTGTCCGTACGTTTTGTTTTTTAAAGGCCACGCCCGCCACGTATATCTGTACAAGGCAGGCGCGTTGCCCGTACTGGCACATACGGTGTCCGAATCCACAGCCCGATGGCACACAGTTTTGCCTGCATGTAAAATTCTGCGCTGCGTGCTACAAAATCCGTCGGATTCCCTACGAGTTCGTAAGGAGGCGGTACTAATACCCCCCTCACATTATATACGATCTTCGGACGCAGGAAGGTCGGCTGATTTTAAGATCTTAAGATGGTCTTGCGTATTTTTCGCCTCAAAACTGTCCCCCTCACATATACGCGAGGCTCGTGAGATCGACGGTGAATAAATCTATGATAATAAACCTCCCATGACCTCTTGCACGCGGACAAGGTAACACAAAACGTTCCTCATAAAAGGCAAGAGATCAATAAATGTTGCTTATTTTGTTGTCGGAATCTTTTTAACCAATGAATGGAATGCGCGGGCATAATAGAAATGACGCAAGAAAGAAAGTGTGTCACAAAGCCAGCCTACATACTGCCACAACGGCCACAATGTTAGAATTACCCTCACATTCCCAGAAATTCAATATTTGTAAACAAACGGAAGTCGGGCGAACGTCGCCCGAACGTTGCCCAACTGACGGGCGTTCGCCATCCGATTTGCGTTCGATGATTAATAACTATGTCTTTGCTCGCCTATCGGTCTTTAATCGTTGGATTGACGCAAGACTATTGACCGATACCCTTGCAAGGTACGCACGATTTGTACGCACAATCTGCGACTCGGTAACGAGCTGTGCGATTTTGGAGATTTCCTTCGACTAGTCGCATATGTTAAGAACATGTTTCGCTGCACCGCGACCGTCGTAAGACTCCTGAAAACTGCCGGCGATCCGTAAAAATCGCAAGATGATCGTGAAAACACCGGACGTCTTACTCACGAAAATGTCATTCAGAGTTCGTAAACTAGTCTTCCGATCGAATCGCGCCTATTGTGAGGGGGGTATTACCACTGACGGATCCCCAAAGATTGCCAACGTTTTGTAGACAGCTATTTGCACGCGGGTGAGCTTAAACGGCCGCGGTACGCGTTGGGGGCACCCAGGGATTGGCCAACGCTCAGATATCCATGAAAGAAACGCCAATAAATTGCCAAAAAAGATGCCTATCAAACCAAGTAGGCTCCACCTATTAAAAATGGCCTTAACTGACAGAAGTGAAATGTGAAAGATATCGTCAAATTTGAATCTTAAAGAAAAGACAAAGTCGAAATCACTTGCGTCAGCTGCTTGCGTCATATAAACAAATCTGCAGTGTTGATATCGTCTGTAAACCATGTTTGATAACCTTTATTACCTTTGCCAATAAGATTAAATTTTGAGTAGCGTTTGTCTCTGTGTGTGTGTGTGTGTGTGTGTGTGTGTGTGTGTGTGTGTGTGTGTGTGTGTGTGTGTGTGTATGTGTGTGTGTTTGTGTAGAACACCGGTATAACTGGAGAACGCCTGGATGGAGTGTTTTTATATTCGGTATGTGGGTAGATCTTGATAACACCTGGAATCGATTTGATTTTGGACCCTCTAGAGTCTTGTTACGGTACAGGAGCGGCACTTCCGGGTGTGAAATCTCTGTTTCTGGATATGCTGTTGTCATGATGCTTTAGCGGTAGATACTAGTAGCTCGCGGGGCCGAGAGTAAGTGGGACCGCTAGCGGCTTGTTTTGTAACTGCAGGATCCGCTTTAGTGTTTGAAAGGGAATAACACTTTGAAAGGGAATAACTCAAGAAGGTATTTACGGATTGTCGTAATTTTTGGTATGTAGTTAGCTTAAGTGACGCTTAACAAAATTACATTATTATTAACTATGCCAATTGAATTTAATTTGCATACTTAATTGGGAAATCGTGTAAACACCCTCAGTTCCATTACAGCGCCATTGCAACATGTGACATTTGTAACTGTGAAAGAGAAGAATATTTATAAATATACATTATGCAAAATAAATACCGAATTTGCATATTTTATGAGAAAAAGCTATAATTTCATTGTGGTTAAATGACAGGAAATTGTTACTTGCAGCATTTGGAAGTTATGCACAGGTGAACATCATTAAACATTACTTATGCAAATCAGTTGCTGAATTGAATAACTTATTGGAAAATGCGATAAAAGCTTTCTTTATTAACACAGTTTGCGTGCGTCTGTTGTTTAAAATGGACCGACAAAAATTGACCGCATTGACCAGGTGGTAGCTATGCGAAGGTGGCCTCTAACACAGTTTTGACTGTATATGGATGTTTGTGGGATGCATAATACGTAACGTTGACTTTTATTATCCCTTGTGGTGCTGGCAAATTTTGAGCAGACATTCTCCCTGTGTTAGACGTTTCAGACGTCTTGGAAAAGAGGGGTATTATTTTAACTGTTATTCTTAAGTAACTTTCCTGACAAATAACCCTATCAAGCTATACACCATACAAAGCTAAAAGTTTGTACTTTTGAAAAATCCGTAAAGAAGTTCTTTTCAAAACATTTATGTATTATAGTATGTAAAACATATAAAAGTACTAGTATCAAAGCTGCAGTATTATGTATTATGTCACATCCTAAAAACAGCTAGAGCTATATTCATGGTATCATTTATGGTGAGTTCACCACATCAGAATTATATATGTGAAGAAATAGAATACAGAGGTATTTTTACATGTGATTATATGGTTGTAGACAACCCTTAATACTGATCTAACAGTTCACTTATTTAGCAAAATTCATATTCTTAAGTGAGAAGGTTCGGCGCCTCAAAATTTATAGCAGGGTGCAAAAGTAACGATCACAATTTGTATATGTTGGAGGACAGGGTAGAATCTACAAAATATGTGAAAATGAATTATAGTTTGTCTGCTCGTTTTCCCAGAAAAACACTTTTATTTGACCCCAGCGGAAGTCACCATACTGCAGCCGACACAATGAAATGGTGGGAACCGGATTCGTGAGCGAAAATCTATACAGCCAAACATACATTGTAACCGAAGCCATACAGCTTCAAAATGCACCCATTCCTCTACTATCCACCACAGTTTTCGAATCACTGACGTGCATAAATATTTCTATGGCTTTTCAAGTACTGTGACGTAGTCTTTTGTGCCCGACCTACTTTCGACCATAAATACTTCTGTCCTTTTGTCCTTTATACAATAATGCAAGATATGTTGCCATCTTTGACGACTATGTTCATGCAAGGTATCTTACAATTCGACCCAAGACAAACCACTGAAAATATTTTATGTTCAACCTTACTCAGGGGAAACCCAGTACTATATACCATTCAGAACTGTCATTTATTTGATGCTGTTTTTAAGTTCATCAAGCATACAGATCGTTTTAGCTGACCTACAACCTTATTTGGCTATTTCTAAGTTTGTATATCAGTTATTTGTGATTTGTTATTTGTATGAAGTGATTTGACGACAAGAGACACAAATATGAAGGGTTAGTTTGCTGCATGAAGTGATTTGATGCGATGACTAGGTAGTGTGATCTTGTGGTCTTGTCGGAAACAGTGGGACGGCAAGAGCCACAAGTATGAAGGGTTAGTTTGTCGTTTAAAATGATTTGATGCGATGGCTAGGAAATGTGATCTTGAACGAATGTGTTCTTGTCGGAAACAGTGGGACAAGAGCCACAAGTATAATATAAAGGGTTAATTTGTTGTATGAAGTGATTTGATGTGGTAGCATGAACTTGTGGTCTTGTTTTTTGCAAGGCAGCCGGATCGGCTGCTTTGCTTTACGACTGGTATCACACCTTTCTCACGCGGCGGCCATGATAGATCGAAAACGAGTTCAATGTGGCAAACAAAAGGCTGTCCATCATAATTAGCAGTTCGACCAATGGTAGCCTGCCAATTAGGAAATCGACCAATAAGTGAATGGCTGCAAATTCGTTAAAAAATTGCATTATTATGTTGTTGTTTTGCATCTCTTAAGGGACTATGGGGTCAGTCTACACTACTCTAAATTGCTACATCTTTCGGTGCATAACACTTCTTGTAGTACTTATCATTCTATCTTATATCATGAAAATTTGTGTGGTTTGGGGGAAAACTAAATGGGACCTGATTTTAGAAATACGTTTTGTCTGTTTGCCTCATTGACCTCTTCTTCGATCTATCATGGCCGCCGCGTGAGAAAGGTGTATAGGCTGGATCAATGCATGGGAGGTGTCCGCAAGTCCAGGCAACCAGTGGTTATGCTGCGGAGATGCTGCAATGGATCGCTTGAGGGCGCTTTTTTCCCAAGATGCATTGCGCAATTCCAGCCAGCTTTATCATAAAGAAGTCAGTGGTTCGTAGGGAGGTTGGTAGGACATAAATCCATTTGATTTCAATACAATCTTAAAGGACAGCATCAGAAAATTTTCAATTCATTATTTTCCAGTAGTTTACTCATTAAAAAGTTGATGTACGTCAATTTTTACATTGATCCGCCTAATATGACCCTGTAGACACGTTTGAACTTCGCGCTCTCCTCCTTTCCCCGCCGCGCTGGCCGATGACGTAATGGCCGCGTTCTGAGAGTCTGACGTCACAGATCCAAAACTTCTAGCCAGCCATTTTGCTCCGTGAACCTCGGTCCTATCAGCGGTAAATAATCACTCCGCCATTCTGGAGTTCAGTCCGTAGTTGTTGACAATTACTTTCGTGGACCTGTAAGTCGCATTGTGACCTGTCTACGAAGCTATAGTCCCCGGGAGACTAAACATGAATGAGCTTGCCTGCGAGTAAACCGCGCGGCGACGGGACGAAATCAGAACAATGGCGGTGGGGAAGGTTCACGCACCGTGCCATTCTGGACTGTTACAAGAGCGAGTTTGGGTCAATCCTTACCTTCTCCTTTCCAGACAGCACAGCGATAATTACACGTAAGCTTCCACGAATTTTGGTTGAACTCACAGTTGTCCAACTGGCAGTGACATTAAAAAAAAAGAAACATTTTTCTCTGACAACATACCCTTGATCACTACATATCGAACGATCCCCTTATCGTGCCGAAACAGATAGCACTGCAACTTGTACAGATTCGAGCGAGTTACGCCTCGCCTCTCACTTTATTTTCTGTTTCTCAGGTAAATTATCTGCACTGTCCGGTTTTTCAATCATGTAGCTTGTTGGGTGTTCCATCAAAATAAAAGACGGACTCTGAAACGAAGCCGACATTTCGCGCCATTCACAATGCCGGCCTGTTTTGTATGTATGTTTCGGCGCGAAAAGGGGATCGTCCGATGTTGTCAGAGGAAAATGTTTCTTTTTTTTTTTTAATGTCACTGCCAGCTGGACAACTGTGAATTCAACCAAAATTCGTGGAAGCTTACGTGTAATTATCGCTGTGCTGTCTGGAAAGGAGAAGGTAAGGATTGACCCCAACTCGCTCTTGTAACAGTCCAGAATGGCACGGTGCGTGAACCTTCCCCACCGCAATTGTTCTGATTTCGTCCCGTCGCCGCGCGGTTTACTCGCAGGCAAGCTCATTCATGTTTAGTCTCCCGGGGACTATGGCTTCGTAGACAGGTCACAATGCGACTTACAGGTCCACGAAAGTAATTGTCAACAACTACGGACTGAACTCCAGAATGGCGGAGTGATTATTTACCGCTGAGAGGACCGAGGTTCACGGAGCAAAATGGCTGGCTAGAAGTTTTGGATCTGTGACGTCAGACTCTCAGAACGCGGCCATTACGTCATGGCCCAGCGCGGCGGGAGAGGGGAGGAGAGCGCGAAGTTCAAACGTGTCTACAGGGTCATATTAGGCGGATCAATGTAAAAATTGACGTACATCAACTTTTTAATGAGTAAACTACTGGAAAATAATGAATTGAAAATTTTCTGATGCTGTCCTTTAACGGCATCCGAGATGTTGTGATGTTTATTTGGACGATGAGATACATAAGACAATATTGTGGCTATTAGTTATCTTTTAGCAAAGGAGAAGGAAGAAAAAATTCTGTCTTTGCCATAGTACTGCACAGCTTTAGTTCTTAGGGGGAGTGGGGCAAGAGCGCTCCGTTTAGAGGTACATATATGTAACAGCATTTAAATAAATGCGTCGTGAGTGATCTAACTATTTAGAGACATTTTTGCAACTTGTGGAACGGCACCAGAACCGTTGTTATATTTGTATCTGTTAACTACAAGCTACTGTGGAACCGACGCTGGTGCTTAAAATGTCCTTCTGTTCCATTGTGCTTCTTTACATGTTAATTTTCGCTCGGTTTCAGTTCTGTATAGTCTCGTTTTGGATATATAACGATCATCCAAGAGAATAAATAATATATAGCACTTGACGAAAATGTAGGCCTGACACCGGAGTTCATGAAGTTAAAGCTTTTTATTTGATCGTACAGCAAAGGTCCATATCATTGCTTAGAAGATGATCCTTGGTAAGTAATAAATCTTACTTTAAGAAATATTTAGCGGGGGACGGAGTACTCGCATGGCATGACCTTTTGCATTTGGTGGCCTGTAGTTGTTCACAAAATCTTCAGCCAGTTTACGGTTGATATTGTGCATTCACAGCAATATTCATTATGGATAATATGTGGAAGTTGAAAGCGAAGACGAAACAAAAAAGATCCAGGACAACTATTGTCTGGAACGTGGAAGCGAATTGTTTATAGTAGGGGCCTTCCCGTGTTGACATCTGAGATGATGATGTCCTCGACTGAACGAAGGGGCCTTCACGGTGAAGGTGAGGGTGAAGGCCCATTCATGTATATGTTGGTAATAATGCAACAGTGAAGGCTTCATCTTTGAATCATTACCAACATATGCATCCCACTGTGTATATGCAGCTTATTAAGTACCAGTACATCGCATGAAATTAAGGAAAATTTGTGCTGTCGCTTTTCACAAAATGGCTACTAGACAATTTTAATCACAACTTACTTTTACACATCTTGCACGCTTTTGTTCCTATAGACTTATAACTAAAGATGAAAAGAAAAGGAAAGAAAATGATTCCACTATACAAGTCCTTGTTGGTCTCATTTCATTCTTTAATCGAATTAATGCAGTCTCCTTAGTGTGTTTTTATTTACTTTTACATTCAAAGAAGTTGCAATAACACGAATGGAATTTTTGAAGCATTGCAGCTTTCTATCATAAATTAAACTCAAGTAAACACTCAATCCGAGCATAAAACAGATTCATTTCAACTCTGCACTTCGACTCAATTGATTACCACTGTGCCAAATTATCGATTGATTACCACTAGTACACTGTGCCAAAATCTGCACTTCCACACGATTAATCATACTCTACCAGTGTGGCTACCGATAACAGTCTGCATTTCCAGTCATTCATAAACTACCCTCTTCCACCGTTGCATTCTCAACATTTGAGGCTGCCTTGCCAGCTTTTTTTTAAAAGCATTTCTTGTTACTAGTAAACCCTCCCCGTGCTGGGCATTTCTTACCCTTTGCCCATTAATAGTTACTTTTCTCCCATGTAACCCAAGAATGTTACACATGTATAGAAAGTTAAAAGTCTCTACAATTAGAAAATCTCAAACAAGTGTTACCGAATGTCATCAATAATGAAAAACAAGGGCAATAAGGCAATAACACAAATTATTTTGATAAACCTCTGGTATTATATTTTCTGTCGCATATTAAAATACAGTGTGAACGCTACAACATTGCTAACATATCCTGATTAGAACTACATGTGTGAGGAATAAAACACCCAGGTATCACTGCAGGTGAGTTTTTGATTGTTCCGTCACAGAACTGACATTTCAGCAAAAAGGTGTTCGATTCGAAATGAGTATACATCAAAAGATAGAAGCTTCAGTGGTTTGAACATGCGTCTAGGCGAAAAGGAACCTTGACACATACAATCTTACAAGGAAAAGCAGGAGTGCGGCCAAGGGGTCGCCCCCGCCGAGCATGGATTAACGACCTAAAAGACTGGACAGGAAGGACGTCAGCCCAGGTGACGAGACTGGCCGAAGATCGCAAGAATTGGAAAGCAATTGTGAACAGTCCAACTGCCCCTACGGCCACCCGACCTACGAGACGAGTGATGAGTGATACATCTTTCCGTACCTTTATGACAAACACTACACTACTTTCCGATACATCAACTAGAAGCTTACAACTTGTACTGTCTTTCTTGTTTAATAACATAGTCATAACACACACACACACACACACACACATATATATATATATATATATGGAGGTAATAAAGTAATAAAAGGCAATAAAAAGTATATTTTAACACATTCTTTTACACAACACTGACTAGCACCGCCACAGATGCCTCAATGTAGACTAAAAAGCTGATGACTTTTCTTGACAAAGTCAGATTATACATGTGAAGAAAAAAAATGCATACAGGTATCATAACAGGTAAGTTTATGACTATGGACTGCCCTTGGTACTAAACTGACTAGTCAGCAAAATCCACACTTCATTTTTTGACGATGCAATAAAGGAAAGGCCAACTTTCTGTTCTGTACATGACTAGTTAGCTTATGGTCTGTACTTTCATGTTACATCAATATAGTGTTATTTGCAAGGGGTGTGCGGGAGGCCATCCAGATTTGTCGTCAGAAGAGCACTTTGAACATGGACAGGGGGCAGCACTATCTGAGACCTGTGTATGACTGTGTCTTGTCACGTGACAATGCCCATCAACCGTCACGTGACAGAGAAACTCCTCAATGTAGATGAGATCTTCGGGTTGACAAAGAGACAGAGTTCGTCTCGAAAGCTTCCCTGAGCTAATTGAACTTTAGTTTGTGTATGGTGTTTAAATGTTTGTTAAAAAATAGTGTTGTTGTCATCTATACTAAAGTTAATAAAGGCATAAAGAGCAATGAAACATATTTCTTGACACTCTATACACACATCACTTACTAGTACCGCCACGATGCCACAATGTAGACTACAAAGCTGTCTTGACAATGTGAGATAATACATTTAAAGAGGAGAATGCAAACAAGTGTCATAAGATGTAAGTAAAATGGCCGTGGTCTGTCCTTAGTGCTGAACTGGTTAGTCAACATAATCCACACTTACTTATTTGTGACCATATAAGAAAGTAAATGCAAAAAAAAAAATCTGTACATGACCAGAAAGCTTACACTTTGTACTTTCATGTTATCATCTATACTAAAGGCAATAAATGCATAAAAAGCAATACAACTTAGACACACTGCATAACAAAAGACTACTAAACAAAAGACTTGTAATCATTAGACGTTTTGTTTTGTGGCAAGTGCAAATTACAGATAATTACATCTCATAGGGGTGCGAAGGACATTATTCATTAGCCACTTGGCTTGATTGACAGCGAGATTTTCTCTTGAAGGGAAATATTTGTAATCTAAACTTTAAAACGTTCTGAGGACCCCTAGCTATCTCTAAGAAAGATTAGATTTGAAGTAGAATGATTTGTAATGACCTGTGCTACACAAAGGTGTGTTGCACATTTTACTTATCATTAGCTGTCTTATGCTATAAGGCAAGAAAGATAGGGACACCCAAAAACTATGTTACTGGAAAAGATAAAAAAACATTTTTATTAAAACAGGAATAATATTTTTAATGTTGCTAAACAGTTCCCAAACGGGAGTAGATCAAAGTATGTATCCTCAGAAAATCTTACGTTTCTAATGCTGGGAATGGTTCCTCGATTTGCCTTTTTTGTGAAAAAATATACATTATATTATATATGAAATTATAAAAATGTATGACAATTACCATCATAAATTAACATTTTTACAACCATAATGCTCTATTTTACCTCTCTGCCGAGTTTGAACCGTTTTTTACAATCTATGGCTTAGTTATGGCAGTTTTCAGACAAGGTCTTGAAAATCACTGTACAGACCCTCTGGGCAACCTTACGGCTGCTGAGAAAAACAAGGAAGAGGGCCAAAAGTAACTAAAAATGGGGTAAATCACAAGTAAATGACAGTCACCTGAACCCTATTCCTTGCTTAGATAACAGATCAATGGCAAAAAAGCCCTTAAAATGAACAGGAATGGCCTAATCCATGCCTACCTGAATTCCTGTAGGGGAGACGCAGCCTTTGAATTTTCCACAGTAATACATGCAATTCCATGGGAGAGTTGCGGAAACAAATATGCAATTATGTCAAGAATAAAAGGTTCAAGCCATAAAAACTAACCTTCAAAAGATAGCCAACTATGTCTAGTCTCAGAAAATTCATAGCAAAGAATTTCTATACGGCTAGTCTTTTGATCCAACCCCAAATTAGATCCCTAGGATTGGCCCATTTGGCTGAAAAAAAGCATTCTGGCGACGATACCACTATTTCAGGGGATGTGGAAAACCCCTCGATGGAGAAATGTCATTTTTCCAACTAATTCAACAAGTGCAGGGTCTTTCCTACTGCAGCTACTCCCCAAATGCCCAGATTTTACATAAAATCCCACCAAGAAATGCTTTTCAATGGCTTAAAGACTTGTTTTTAATTGAGCTATCCCACCGGGGATTCTAGGCGCAGGTGCTAATTTTTGCGTCACCCTTCTAGTAAATTCAAATTCACAATTAACAGATGTCAATCATATCACCCACTGAGGGGGGAGGGGACCCTGGCGAACATGGGACTTATGAACAACTTATTATGGACCATAGTCCTCTTTTCACCCACAGTAAGTCAAATGGTCTGAAAGTGGACTTAATCAGGGAAGGTTGCTTAATAACCGTGACCAACTGCCCCTCCCATGGACTTACTGTGGACAGGGTGGATCTGTCACCCAGCTGCCCTGCCCAGTAGAGTCCCCTGTGTGCTTCTGAAGTTGTTTCTGGATTAGTGATGCCAGATGTACCATGTAAATGAGATAGCCACAAGACTCACAGTCAGTTTACACTGTTATTGATGGTTCAGTGTGTTAGCCCCTTTTGTGCTCCTCTCAGTTCTCTGGTTGAAGAAGACCAAACATCATCTTGTTACCAAGGTTGGATTGTCCCTTAGTTACATTTTGAGGGGTGCATCTATTATGCTTAATATATGATCCAGAATTGGGCTGTCACATCCATTCTTTTTTGGAGGGGTACCTTAAAGAGTTTACAGGTTTTGTCCACAGTTATAACTGGAAATACAACTCTGCACATATGCCAGTAATCCCCTAGAAATAATAGTGTTCATTTGCCACAGTAATGACAGCCCTCAAGTATTACCAACAGTGTCTACACTACCCAACCAGTAGAGTGGCCAGGTCACATGATGGATCAGGCCAGCAGAACCCTGATAGGTCATGTGACCTGGCCACTCCATACAAAGTTGCCAAAATGAAACAAACTAAAGAATTTGTGGCTTTCTCCACCCTAAGAAACAGACAAGGGAGCATTGACCAGAATCTGGGGCAGTCATTCCCTCATGAGTTGTGCTTAATTAGAAAGACATGGTCCAGTTCAGTGAAGAGAAGGGCTCTAACTTAAGAGAGTGGTCATGAGGTCATGAAGCTTCTAGGTCACTGAAAGGTTAGTTAACACTCAGACTGCTATCAGGTTTATCAAAGATGAACATGAGTGTGGAAGACAGGTTGCTTCATTCCTAATCCACAGTATATTTAAATGATGAAATATAAATAAGCCATTTGCAAGAATCTGGAAGTATGAGACTTTTCCACAAAACTGAAGGAAATTGTTGGCACATGTAAACATGATACTCCAGGGTCCCTGGGCAGCATACAGTGGAAGTGGTCATACCAAATTAATGCTGACTCCAAATGATACCTACAGTCTACCACTGTCTCTACCCTTATGTGTCTGGCTGGCAGTGTTATGTATTCTGTAAAAAGGAGGAAATCACCAGGATTGGATTGTGCCTGTTAGTGTTAATGTTGTTCAGAGCACATCAGATACATGTAAAAATGTACACAGGTGGGGTTTGATTTTCATCATAGCTGATCATATTTGAAAAACTGAAACTTGATCCAATTACAGTGCACTTGCACCTGTATATCAAGGTACCCTGTAGAAGAACACTTTTGAAGATGTAATAAAGCCAGCAATTGCAGGGGCTCTCCTTCTCTGTGACCTCCCTCAGCAGTACAAGTCAGCTATTAAAAACTCATCTGTCTTGCCTGTAATCATTAAACAAACAAAGGTGGTCTGTAAACCCCAGGACACTAACAGCTACTGGTCATGGTATTTCTCTATTAGCCTTTCTGTCACAATTGCCATGTAAGTAGCAATGTTTAATTTGTAGACTATGATCAACTTGATGAACCAGCCCATGTTAACTCAGCTCACACTAAGTTACAGTCTATAGTTTTCTTCTGCAGGACCTTCCTATAAGTTGAGCTTGGATGCATGACAAATTGATGTCACCCCATGATGAGCCCCAGAGATAAAGAACAGAGGGGCCCATCTCACACGTGTGCTGGGCCTTCTCCCAGCACTGGTGATTGATGAGCAGGACATAATAGGGACTGAAGATGGACTTACTCTCTTAATCAGTGTGAAGGACTCAGTGCGGATAATAGCCCACCAAAGCTAACACCAACAGCCTTCAGACATGGTAACATGGGGTGGACTTATTCTGGGACTAACTCCCCTTTTGCCAGCAGTAAGTCCACGTTCTGTCTACCTTCAGTCTGTGTTAAAACCCATGTTCGCAAGGGTACTGCGAAGTAAAAATCATCAATATCAAAGACCTCTGATAAGAAACACTCCCCTTGGGATTGTTGACCTACAGGTGCCAGGCCTGCACTGTAGACCTGGGCTAGGGATGCTGGTAACAGGTGGAATTTGACAGAAACAAGTGGATAAAGCCAAAAGCTGGTCACCTAAGTTAATGGAGACAGTGATCCCTGCATTTAGACTCCTTCTCCTCTTTCTAGACACTGTCAAGGCAAGCCAAAAGTCTATCCTATGGCCCTGAAAGGTCTATGATGGCTACTCGTATGGATAGGGATAATCATAGAAATGAAAAAGAGTGTGACAAGGCTAAATCACAGCATTCACCTGGTCTCGGACCCCTCGCGAGGGAGAATACCCCCCCCCCCCCCAGCAGTTCCCCCCCCCCCCCCAGAATACCAAAATCAAGTCCTCTGGACACTGTCTCTGGTCTGCAGTCTGGCACTGATTGGAGGGAGGGCTAATTATAAAAAACAGGGAAGATGGCCTAAAATAACAAAACAATGGGGTAAATCACACGTCAAGTAAATGACAGTCACCTTGCTTAGATAACAGATCAATGGCAAAAAAGCCCTTAAAATGAACAGGAATGGCCTAATCCATGAATACATGAATTCCTGCAGGGGAGACGCAGCCTTTGAATTTTTTACAGTAATACATGCAATTCCATGGGAGAGTTGAGGAAACAAATATGCAATTATGTCAAGAATAAAAAAGTTCAAGCCATACAAACTTACCTTCAAAATATAGCTTACAGTCTCGGCAAATTTCTTGGCAAAAATTTCTATACGGCTAATCTTTTGATACACCCCCCTGATTAGAGCCCTAGGATTGGCCCATTTGGCTGAAAACAGTATTCTGGCGACGATACCACTATTTCATGGGGGTGCGGAAACCCCCTCGATGGAGAAAGGTCATTTTGTACAACTAATTCTACCAGTGTAGGGTCTTTCCTACTGCAGCCACTCCCAAAATGCCCAGATTTCACATAAAATCCCACCAAGAAAGGCTTTTCAATGGTTTACAGCCTTGTTTTTATTTGAGATCTCTCACCGTGGGCTCTAGGCGCCTGCGCTAATGCTTACGTCACCCCTACTATGTCCAGTCTCAGCAAATTCGTTGGCAAAAATTTCTATACTTTTGACTGATGTCTTTTGATCCACCCCCTAATTAGAGCCCTAGGATTGGCCCATTTGGCTGAAAACAGCATTCTTGCGACGATACCACTAGTTTAGGAGGGTGCGGAAAGCCCCTCGATGGAGAAAGGTCATTTCTTGTAAGTAACTCAACAAGTGTAGAGTCTTTCCTACCGCAGCCACTCCCAAAATGCCCAGATTTAACATAAAATCTGACCAAGAAAGGCTTTTCAATTGTTTAAAGAGTTGTTTTTATTTGAGCTCTGGGGCTCTAGGCGCAGGCGCTAATCGTTGCGTCACCCCAACTGTAGTATCAGCCCTGTACACTCCCCCTCCCCCATTAGGTACTTAAGCCCTTTTGGATGATATAGCTATATTAAATTTGGTGAAATCATGTTGCAATATCATATGCATGTGCATTTGGTTAGATTGTGACCTAGTTTGGTACATGAAGGTCTCTAATATTTAGCCATTTCTGAAAACTTTCCATACACCTTACCCAAACTCTATGCTCTAAAAATATAACAAAATATCATATTTTTGTTAGATATTAGAAATCTAGCTAAAATATCTAATGGGGGAGGTGGACGTGTACACAAACTAGCCGACGACGTGCGCCATGTTGGTTCATTAACATAAATTATACTGCGCAAAGAACCACGGGATGGATTGCGAAATCAGAAAAATTACCTCTTGACGCGAGATGCCGCCAAGTCACTTAAGAGTCATTGCAGGAGAAAACCAGGCAGCGGTCGGAAGATGGCCGAATCAACTCAAACTTTTTTATGTGTGATAGGTATGGGGAACTATGAACAGCCATATGATTAAAACCCTCCAGCTATTTTTCGTTATGGCGTTCTGGGGCCCCCCTCTGAGACCCTCCAAAATCAAACTATTGATGACTGAAAATTACTGAAATTGCGATGGCTATTCTGATACTTCTGATTAAGATATGACAAAAAGTTTTATATTACCATATTCCATGTGTTCTTAAGTTTCACTGATAAAAATTGAAGATGAAGTATTGAAATAAAAAGGGTGTTACAGGGGGTTACCAGAACCAATGAAAACACGATTTTCAACTCTCTAAATTTCTGTGATCTTTCAGGGGCTTGTTCTCCGACAACCAGCAATTTAAATGAAAGGTGTTACCTTTACTGGAGAGAGGAATATCTACTAATTGAAAATCAAGCGTCGTCTAATTGGGCCATGTATACCACGAGCCGTGAGCGGGGGGTCTTTATGGGGATTTTCCAGGTTTTTGACTATGTTAAAACAGGTAATAACTGCTCACTACGGGGTAATGGACGGCAACTTTTTGGTGTCCCTGTGTAGGATCACTGCTTAATTGTCAAAAATGCTTCAACTAATTGCAAGTAACTATTGGGGCTCTGTATGGGGGATATAAGGCTACTTGAAAATGAATTATGCTGGGTTTTACCCGCATTTGTTGCTCTGTAAGTGCTCAATATGGGGTAAGTTATGACATTTATTTGTGTTTCTGTATAGGAACAATTCTTAACTGTCAAAAAAAGCTATACCTATTTAGTGCTATTCATTTGAGTTCCGTATGGGGCATATAAGGATATGTGAAATTGAATTAAGCTGCTTTTACGCATGTCAATATCTCTAAGACGTCAATTAGTTTAAGTCCCTTACAAAGTGTGCTTTCCCTATGTGATACATAATAAAAAAGGATCTACATGAAGGGTTATCAGTATACTCCACATACTATTTACTGCACTGCAGGCCACATGGGTGACCGCATACTATGATAGGCAATCTACAACATAGAAACATGACCCTAACAAAGACTTTTAGCTAATAACAAAATACGATGTGTAAAAGAATACCAATGGTTTGTTGGTATGCCTGACTGTTCATTTATTCATCACCATAAGGACAGACTAGAAACATTAAGTTTATGAGAAACCTACATATAGAACCCTATTACAATGGAGCATACTGTCTGCAAAATACTTAAAACGCACTGTTGAAATGCATATTTACAAATGCACACTTTCAGTTTTCTTCGACTGGTACAATAAGCTGGGTCTGATGTAATTTTTTACCTGCAAAGGGTAAGAGATTACGATTGTGGCTAGGCCTAAAAATGCACATGTTTGGTACAGAGCTTCTACACAGTTGTAAAAATCATGTTACAAAACTTTGTCAAATAACAAAAATCCACTTGCACATGTACATGTGGATAGGATGTTCTCTAATGCCTGTCTGAAAGAGACTTACCTTGTCGTAGAACCTGTAATGGGTACATGGAAATGATCTGATATGCACTTCAGTTGCTTTAGCTTTATTGATTTGGGACCTTTGGTTTTAGCCTGAGTTTCCACAAGTTTATGTCTTCAAACATGACAGGATGACTGTAGTCAATACTAAGAATTAAAGTATACAATGTCTTTCGCAGTGTCTGCATGCCACTTGCTTTCCTCATCTATCGCTTCCATGTCAGTGACCACAAATTCTGTGCTTTCTTGCTGTCTTTGTGCTGCTGAAAGTTTGTAATAGCTTGTAATCGGCTTGGCCGTGTGCCGCTCGCTGGGCTGAAACAACCGCTTGCCATCAGATTCCCTAACGTGCTGTGCACATCTCGTGGGCCACTTGCACAGCACCAGCTTTCTGCCCAGACGTAGCCCCCCGATTGAAAATGTCAGTCAGATAGGCCTAAGTTTTCATCTTGTCTGACATCCGTTGGCCGCATTTCCTAGTCCGGATTGCCCAGCTTTCATTGACAACTTGGTAGGACGCCCAATCCGGATTCTTCTCCTTGTGACTGTGAGGCTAGGCCAGGGCCATGAGTAGGGCTGGGTACCGGTACGAAACCGGTTTTTCTCATCGGACCGGTCCAGAAAATCCGGACCTGAAAAAATTCGTTGACCCGATGTTGGACCGATTGGAAAAGGAACTGATTATATGATCAGGCATTCACACGTTTTGGGGGTTATCGGTCAAGGCAAATAACAAGAGCGAAGCAGAGTACACTCTATAGTAATTTTACCAACTTTTACAGTCAATCGTACCTACTCTTGTAGGATTTTTACAACACCAGTGGGAGACGAATACTACACAATACAGATTTTTTGCAGCAAAATGGACCATTGCTTTGCGTATCGTCCATTCACAAGTTTTCACATAATGAATCAGGTCCAGGTTCAGGTCCAAACCTAGACCTGATCCTCTGGACCTGAGTCGGACCTGGACCTGAATTTTCCATACCGGTGCCCACCCCTAGCCATGAGCTATACCAGTCACAGCTTGAGCTAACTGCTTGTGTATTCTGTTACATGTTGTACAATGTATGTAACGTTGGACTCCCGCTCCAGTTCTTTAAAGTGTTCTCCAACGTCTTCTAGCTTGTTGGCTGAGCTGAAGGCTGTCACACATCCTGGCTCAGGGCAGCAGAACAACGCTGACTTTGACCAACTGCCGATGTTGTGATGTGACTTGTAACTGTGGGGTGCCAAACGGTGCTGTGTCAGGGTTGGAAGGTCTGTGGCACTGTGGCAAAATTCACTACTTCTCCAACCCCAACACCAAAGGCTCTCTAGACTCGTACTAGCATGCCTCAATCAGTTGCAAATAAGAAATTGTTCTATGACTTGATATCTTCCCATTTTTGCCTTGCACTGCTCTTAGCTTGCTTCACCTGTTTGTGTCACCGCAATTCTACAGTCCTTTATACCTCCATGCGACCCCCCACGTTTCTTTCATGTATTCAGTGGTCAAGACATCGATGTTTTTCATTGACGTACCGTCTTATGTGAGTCTTCATTGATGCTATCTTGCGGTCACAAATGTCCTTGCCTCCTGAGGGTCTGAGAAGACGAAGCACAGAACTTATATGCTAGTTTTCTGACCGATCGCTGGCAGAGACAAAATCAGCGGAGCACAGTGGTAACACCCTGCAATTTCTCAAAAACACTTTTATTAGTAAAAGATTCTCGGACTGGACGGTCTGAAATACACTTTGCAGAATAGCACAGACAGCTGACCAGTCCTGTCGGCAGTTGTTGAAACTGTGGACAAAACACTCCACATCACACTTGCCTTCATCGCCCTTCGTAGGCGTCACTGTCACAAATACCCTGTCCTGGTCAACACACGTAGAGATCATCTCAACAAAGGCTAGGCGATCATCCGGACTACTATGTGCTCTACGGAAGAAGATTCCGAAGAATCTACTTCTCAGGCTATACACTATGATCACAAGACCAAGTCTAGAGTATGCTGATATTGTCTGGGCCGGCCTTACCAAACGTGACCAAAAGATCCTGGAATCTGTCCAGTACCAAACCACCAGGATTATCAGTGGCCACTTCGGACTACCGTACCCTTCATACGAACGTCTCTACTCCGAACTATCCCTACCGTCACTACAGTACCGACGCAAGTTCCACACGGCAGTAACCATGTACAAACTGTTGAATGGACGTTGCCCCCCACACCTGCAAAGTCTGCTTCCTCATGCACGAGCGTCTGCTATCGACTCCCGCTACCCCCTAAGAAACAGTGAACATTTGACTACTCCTGCATACAAGACTACACGATCTCAGAGAACATTTGTTAGCAGAGCAATTTCCCTCTGGAACTCTCTCCCCAGTAGTACCCGTACAGCTAGCACCATCAGCTCCTTCAAAAATAGACTGCGCACGTCGCCTGATAACAAATACTCTGTAAACGCTTGATAAAGTATATCATAGTTTCCTAATAGTCATTGTATTACTGATAGTAGCTATTGATGGCAACAACTACTGTTCCTACTAAACGATCTGCACTGTAGTACGTATACATTATAGCGTTCAAACGTGTTAATCGCTGACTAACTAGCCTTATATAGATAACCGAGTATTATCATTTGTATCATAGACTGACATTCTAGATCGCACGACTGCTAGTCAAGCTGTAAACACGGATCACCTCTGTAGTCAAAGTTACATGTATCGTTAATACTGTTGTATACTGTATACTATTGTATAACGTATATTGTAATGTTACCAGGGCTAGCCCTTGATAATAGCCTCAAGCTAGTTGGGTAGCCCTGGCTGTATTTCTCATGATTATACAGCCGAATAAATCAAATCAATCAAATCAACTCCATACTAAAAAGAACATGGGAATTTTAATTCGATGGCTCTTAATTCATAATTCACCAACCCACCTATCTCACATGCAAAGTATGCGCAGAAGATTGCTGACCCAGTTCTTCTCGCTTCTGCCAAAGATTTCTGATGCAATGACGGTTAGAGTATATCATGTACGTGGAGACCTGATAACCCCCATGCAGAGCCTCTTTCATTAAGCACTACATGGTATGGTAAATACATAATCATTATGATTCTGTAAGGAATGTACTATTTGAGCACTTACAGAGCAACAAATGCGGGTAAAACCTGCATAATTCATTTTCAAGTAGCCCTATATCCCCCATACAGAGCCCCAATAATTACTTGCAATTAGTTGAAGCATTTTTGACAATTAAGCAGTGATCCTACACAGGGACACCAAAAAGTTGCCGTCCATTACCCCGTAGTGCACTAGTGAGCAGTTATTACCTGTTTTAACATAGTCAAAAACCTGGAAAATCCCCATAAAGACCCCCCGCTCACGGCTCGTGGTATACATGGCCCAATTAGACGACGCTTGATTTTCAATTAGTAGATATTCCTCTCTCCAGTAAAGGTAAAACCATTCATTTAAATTGCTGGTTGTCGGAGAACAAGCCCCTTAAAGATCACAGAAATTTAGAGAGTTGAAAATCGTGTTTTCATTGGTTCTGGTAACCCCCTGTAACACCCTTTTAATTTTAATACTTCATCTTCAAATTTTTATCAGTAAAACTTAAGAACACATGGAATACGGTAATATAAAACTTTTTGTCATATCTTAATCAGAAGTATCAGAATAGCCATCGCAATTTCAGTAATTTTCAGTCATCAATAGTTTGATTTTGGAGGGTCTCAGAGGGGGGGCCCCAGAACGCCATAACGAAAAATAGCTGGAGGGTTTTAATCATGTGGCTGTTCATAGTTCCCCATACCTATCACACATAAAAAGTTTGAGTTGATTTGGCCGACCCCCATCTTCCGACCTCTGCCTGGTTTTGCCTGGTTTTCTCCTGCAATGACTCTTAAAGCTATACTACGTAGTTTTTTTTCGCTCAAATTTGAAATATTCTAAAACTAAGAAATTCAGATTTACTACCACTTTTTGACACTTTTATGTCATTGTTTCACGTTTGCAATGTAAAGGATCAGCCTACAGAACATTCTGCTCTATGCCCGCTGTAACCTGTTGACCTCCCTAGTTTAATAATAGACCCTCCTGTTTGTAAAACAGCATGCTTGCCACCGGTAGGTCCCCCGGGTGGGGTAATCAGTTAGCAAATGGCAGACTGGAGATAAACAACACAATGGATATCTTCTTCTTTGGAAACACCCATATCTAATCATTCTAAAATAGCATAAAATCATGTACTTATTAGTCTATGTAGGGTATCAACAAGCTGAGGTCATATTCCCTTCAAAACTGCAAGAAAACTTGTACAGAAAACTAACCTACTGTACTCAAAGGAAACTGTCAACTGGCCCCCCATCGGGAAGCCAGGCTGATAAGGAACACAAGCCCGATGTCACAGCATTTCTCCCTGAATATTGGTTTGCAATGCTATAGGGTTGATTAAACTAACAATGTAAAGAAATAGTAGGAAAAGCTACTTTTTGTTTTGTTCAAATGTTAAGGAGTATACCTTTAATTCCGGGTTCCTTGCGGTTCGCGTTTGTATGACGCATTCTTGCAGGAAATACACCCATCCAGATAAACAGCCGGATTCGCACACAGGCACAGCTTTTGCATCCCGTTATATCAGTGACGAATCACGCTATATAACGAGTCACTCCGTTACCAAGTAACGCCTTAAGAAACGTCGCACACATTTTGCAATATAAGAAGCGCCACCTACCTGACTTTAGTAGAATTCATTTACCCGCATAGCATAGCTGGTAAATTTTGCATGATTTGTGCACATTTAGGGACTGGACGATATTTACCGTGGGGAGGGCTGGTGCAAAATAAGTCTGTTAAAAAAATAATGACCTTGCCCCGCCCCAAAAAAGTTTTCGATATTCCGCCCCCCCCCAAAAAAAAATTTCAATGCCCCCCGTACACTTTTTCACATGCCCTAGATTTCTAGCGACGATCGGGGTGTCAAGACGCCCGAGTCAACAAATTACGCACGTTGGAGTCGTGCTGGGGAATATCTCTCCCAAAGTTTTACAACAGCCGACTTTTCATTTTGATGACATGTATACAAACGTGTAGCACTTGATGTTGTTGCCTTCGGTGATAAGACTTGCCTTGTCTGATATCCCTTCTCCGATCTACGTGAAAAAAAGTCTCTATACTGGTAACGATTAAATATCACATATCTGAGCGTTTACGCCAGACCTACTTATATTGAAAATCCGTACAGGAGGGGATCGTCTATGGGGTCCGTCTATTGGGGTCCGGGGCATGCTACCCGGGAATTTTGGCATTTTTGACCCTCCAAAAAGCAATTTCCCGCATTCTGTGAGGCAAAAAATGTGAGGCAATTAAAGGTGGATTTCATGCGTCTACATCAACGCAGAGAAAAGCGGGCGCGGAGGGGCTCTTCTATGGCGAAAATTTCCACATTTTTCTACATAATGTTGTATTAGGAAGAGACTTTGGTACATTATAGCGATATTGATACAAAAATCGCTTCAAGACAGCTTTAATCATTCCAAAATGGGAGTTATTTCGGCCAACCTCCAAACTTACCGAGAGATTTTCGCGCCTTCATGATTACGTCATATGCAGCAGTGAGCCGGCTGTCACGAAAGTAAACATCGTAATGTCTTTATCCCGTTGCCGTCCGTGAACCATCCGGTTTACAAAGAACCGATGCACGCAGGATTGATATCGGCATCAATTTTAGTTTCTATATAGTCTTCGTAAACTTCGTGCAAACGGGAAAATCTTGACTCTCTGAAACGATATTTCCTAAATTTTGATGGACAAGAGTTACTGGAAGACTAAGCTAAACTAAATAGCTTTTCTAGTAGAATGTCACTGGGTTTTAGCTTTTTATTGAGGGCGACAATGTCACAACATATCACTAAGTAGAGTTCGGCGTCCTCATACCTCCACGAAAGATTTAGAGCTTTTGTAAATTTCATGCAATTGACGAACACATTAACATAATCTATGCATGGTGTTATTCATCATTAACTAACGTACACATGTCACAATCATAAAATTTCCATCATTAATCATAAAGTGATTTTACATTTATTGAAGTCCAGTTATTGAAATAATGGAATAATACAATGCCCTAATTAATTATGCAAATTATGTCCTCATTTGCATTACATGTATATCATTATGAACATCTTTGTTTAAGGCACCCACATGCCATATATGATGCCAACCTGTCAATCATTTCTGCAGTTATCCTCTTTGGAATGTCTTGATAAAAACGCCCCTGCAGTTCTTAAGTTAGGGGTTAGGGGGCTTAAACTTACCCCACTTTGTCATGATACTAAAAGCTATCTACCACTTAAATGTCAAGACCATATTACTTCCGGGACTAGAAATACATAGAAAAAACTGATATGATAGAAAATTCTCATTAATTATGCTAATGTGCTCCTATTTTGCATAATTTCACACACCAACACACAAGGTATGATACCAATTCACCCAACCGTTCTTGAGTTATCTTGTTTACGCGCACGCGCGCACACACACACACACACACAAACGCAGGGTAAAATATAACCTCTATGACATTTCATGGAGGTAACAAGGTCTTGTATGCATACCAAAACTGTCCGACAACATTCAAATGAGAAGATTGAAAGAAGTGAATGAAAGTTTGCTGGTCACTGCCTCAGTAGCAAGAAAATGGTTGCTGACCTGGTACTCTGGACGCCCAGGCATGGGAAGAGGAGGCCGGGCACACCGACGGCAACATACAAAGACATGCTCAGGAAAGACAAAGGCCTTAAAGTTGACAACCTACAGCAGGGAGGGACATGGACGCATGATCTGCCATCACAACTCGAGACCGGATGGACTCGACTTAAGCAAGTAAGCAAGTAAGCATTGAGGACGACGATGCCGTTAACGTATTTTCACGATTTCGAGCACCCAAGGCACGATCCGTCGCAAGGTAGGTCTAGAGAACTGTTGAAATTTGGACCCTCTAAAACACGATTTTCTCCACTTCGAGGGATGAACTTTGCTGGTAGACTATGCTTAATATAATGATATTTCCGGCAGAGGAAAATATTTTGATGGCGACGAAACCGTCGCAAGGGACGTCCAGAGAAAAAAATGAAATCTTGACCACCTGAAACTTCATTTCCTGCATAACAGGGGCACATTTTGTTTGTTTTTCAAAGGCCCCTAAGGCAATTTTATTCATTGGCCCTTAGGCCAAAAAAATTCAATGGCCCTCCCCCAATGCCCAGTGCACCAGCCCTCCCCCGCTGAATATCGCCAAGTCCCTTACCAGTTTCGTGTATATATGCGTTTACCAAAATTTACCGTACGTGGTATGTAAATCCATTAAAATTTCCGAACTGTCTGTAGCCACCACGTATCAATACATGATGCAAGCGAACGATTGATTAATATATTTTTTGTGTGTCTGTGTGACTGTGTGCCTGTCTGTTTGTGTGTTTGTGTTCCCGGATGTATGTGATCAGCATAACTCAAGAACCTCTTGATGGATTGTAATGATATTTAATAGGTGGGTAGCGGTTGCAAAGACAAAGGTTATGGTTGATTTTGGACCTCCTTGTGTGCGACTTTTGCACTTCAGCAGCACTTTTGTATCTTTTGACCTAGAAATGCTAGGGTCTTGATTTTTTGGGAGCAGTCAGTCAGTTAGTTGGAAGCAGATAGATTGTGACGTAAGGAAGAAATTATGTATGCTATAGCCACTCCACCCTCTAGCGGTTTGCTCTGGAAATGCAGTGGTAACTTTGTTAAAATCTTCCAAGGAGACGGAACGGAACATAGGAACAATGGATTTCCATGAAGTTTAACATGCAGGTATCTTCTGCAGGGATTTTGCAGCATAATGAGTCTCAAATTATGCTGATTTTGACTTAATCGGCATACTTGATATGGGAAATTTATATTTACTGTGTTTTTGATTATAGGACTCATATACCTGAAACATAATAAAGTTTGTGATAGGTGGAAGATTAGCAGATACAGATTATGCAAATAAGTGCCTTATTTGCATCATATTGCATAAAACTAATGTAAGAGTGTCAAAAGTACTTGTAGTAAATGATTGGATTGTCAACATTGTGACCTGTGTAAGTTGGTTAAAGGTGTTTATAACCAAGCATGAATTGTGCAGTTGTGCAAGTATTTGCACAATCAGAATATTATGGCGGTATGCGGTCTACGAACTCTTGTTGTCATACATTTTGCTCATTTACCGACATTTACCATTCAGTATTTCTCAGTTGAGCTAAGGCGGCCCGGGCACGCTCTATTAGTGTTCGAGTTCGGGCGCGTGTCCCCTTGTCCAGCCGAATTCGAACCATGTTCGATCTTGTTGTATCCCGTAATTCGAATCGAAAGCGCGTTCGAACCTGTGGTTATTTGCGACTATTCAATGTAAACACGCATTGCAAGGACCTTTTATCCTTGGTGGGTGTTTGTTATGACGGCTTCATGCCCAGCTCAAGATAAGAGTATTGATCTTTATAGTACTCAAGTTTTACTTATTATTTCTTTCTGATCAAAATTGTCTAAGGGCATTTCGTGTAATCATTTCATGTTTTTAACTGTGGGGCATTTTCAACCAAAAATTTAAAGAAAAAGTCGTTTCTGTTGTTTTTGCCTCCCCCCCCCCCACAATGTAATCCTAATTTCAAACAAAATACCATTGGACAAAAATGATAAGTATGGGGTAGCCTTTTATCCTTTAGAATATTATGATAGGAGGTCTTGTTTTCACCTGGGTGCAGACCCATGAAATACACACTACTTTTTTTAACCAAAATGCGCATTTCTAACCCAAAATCCGGCATACGAAAAACAAGTATTCAATGCGTTTTAAGTAGTACTAAACTGTGTGAAGTTTCAACGTAGTGCTACCAAGCAATCAAATGTTACATTCATATGTAAAGAATACTACTTTAATACAAGCCTGGACCGTACAGCAGTATTTACACATATTTACTTTGGACTTATACATACCATTACAATATTATTGCTATATTTATCTCCCTTTACCCACATTTAGCTGCATTTACCTTGGATTTATACAACCTTTATCAGAATATATCAATGCAACTTGTTGCTTGCAACAAAGATGATGTCACGTTCTTTGTTTCACAATGCAGTCCAATACATTGTGTAACCCATATATATATATATGTCGTGAAATCCCTATAAACAATCTCATCAATGACTACAAGTTGCTGTAAAATACAAAACCTGCTGCGCTTTTTACAAAACATACCGTAACTTTGTTCAATAATGTATTGTACCGGTAGTAACTGTTACATGTACAGCCCTTTTAAAACGTATGATATACGCCTCTGTATACCATCTCTGTAGTAAAATTATGGGGAATATGTACATACTACCATGTATAATGTCCCTTTAAACCAGTTGTAATCTAAGACACCAACGTCTGGTATATAATTAAGTCGTGTTGACATTGCGAGAAAACAAAGGGGTGTGACATCAAGGGCTTCTGGGATACCTTAGCCGTGCCTCCCCAAGATGGCGCCGGTCAAATTTTGGAGGATTGACGTGCGGTAGAACCCCGTGGACTGTGCGTTTATTCAGCAGTGCCCCGTAACATGGAAGGTACGTATGAACAGGGGGTAAAACGGTGTTTCATTTGGTATGCTATATGTACTTTGTTAAGTGCCGATCGCTCTTCTTTCACGTGTTGTACCTTTAGATTATATCCAATACTGGATTTTTTGCCATTTCGAAAGTCCTAAATGGTTACGATAATACATAGCTACCTTTGAATGTCACCCTTTGTCAGAAATAAATAACCTCTACTTACACAAAAAGATTGAATTCAATCGGTCAAGCCGATCATGAAAAAATGATTTTTGCAGTTGACATCGTTTCTATTAGCCCCCCTCCCTACTATTCAGAAGTGTAGTAACTTTAACATTCCCAGGGATGTGATCAATAAAAGTAAATCTTACAAAGGTAGTTTGTATCATTAATAGATATATATTTTACAGCATATGAGGTAATAAATGCTTTTTATGAAGAAAAAACTCTGGATGTTTGTAATTGACCTCTTTTGTCATTCACACCCAGCCACATTAAAAAAATCCCCGGAAATCCAAAAACTTGTCTAATTTCGAAAATATCCATAAATAGCCATTATCATTAGTACCTATATTTCTCCAACATATATTGGTTATTGGAATATCAAGTCAATCCATACCTGTGATGAAGAAAAATACTCATCCAAAGTTGACCTATATTTCTCTTCTGTCGTTCACACCCAGCGACATTAAAACGAAAATAGACAAACATTCTTGATTTAAAAAAAAAAAAGGTGCAATAATCAATAGTACTTATATCAGTCCAACATATGTTGGAATATCCATGCTTTTCATGTAGATATTAATATGCAGCTTGGAACATGAGCTATTTTTCACGTTAGGTTTTCACGTTAACTCCACGTGTGAACTAATTGACTGTAATATCCCCAAAAAGGGAACAATATTTATAGGTCATTGGTACTTGTATTCAGTACTAATCGGAGAAACGTAGACTTTTTTCATGAAGAAATATTAAGTCTTGAAACATAAGCATATTTTTTGTCTGTTGTTACTGACGTGTGTATACAAGTACATGTAGCTTTAGTTACAGGCTGTTTGCTTTGCTATATGGGAGCACAATGTTCTAAAACTGTCAAGTACATTTAGTAAAATTTGCCTATTACAGTTGCCTCATATGCAGTACCTGTACTTACATGAAAGCATATTGTAAAGGGTAATGTTTGCAGTGATTTGATGTCCACATGCTTTTTCACAGTGATGAAGATACTGCAAGCTTAAAACCATTGCAAATATTTCATTTTTAACATTAACAAAACACATGGCAGTTTCATCAGCAAAATTAGAACCATTACCAACACTCCACAGCAGTTAACACTATTCAGGCCGGGTGTGGGGTGTGTGTGGGGGGGGGTGTTGAGGCCCTCAACTTCTAAGTCCTATAACTCTTGAACGACGTGTCGTGTGGCCACCATTTTTATTCTTCTAAATTATATAGACATAATATCTGACAAGTATAGGACGTTTGGCGTTACGATGACGTAATGTGACGTAATTATGACGTCACCAATTCGATTGTATTGGCCGGACCCATAAAACAGGATATTCTATAAAAACTTCATGTTTTGCTCCGAACATGTAACAGAATAAAAGAATAATAATGTTTGTTAAGACGTGTGTTGCAAATAGCAAAATCAATGACGTCAAAAAGACGTCATGAAATGACGTCATACACATCTTAATTACCAGTTGGATTTTTAGAAATACTTTTTGGCAACAAATAATCACGAAAGGCAATGGAAATAGACTAAATACATTCATTTAGATAGTTTTTCATGAAAAAAATACCAGGTAGTTACAGACGAATTCTAAGGAATAATAAGCTTGCTATCCTTGATCTGGCCATATGGTCCGACATCATGGATTCGGGCTGATGACGTAATCAATTAGCATACTTTATGCATATATAATTTTAAAAGATATTCTAAATAACATAAGATTTTATTTATGTAACAAATTAGTAGTAATAAAGCAAACAGACGTTAAAAATACATTGCTTGAACCGAAACTAGCGATTTTGGGGAAAACTGCCTGTTAACAAACTGTTATAACAGAAAAAAAGGAAAATTTGTAAAACTTCGTGAAATTGTTGGCAATAATACTTTTGGAAACTCAGTAGATTTGTTGGCTCTAGCATAAGCTGTTTTGCCGTTATACGACATCAAATATGGCGCAGGCCTAAAAGCACCCCCCCGTCTGAGTAGGGTTAAGGCCCTTTTGTAACTGTTCATTTCATAACTTAGTTTTCTTTTTTAGAGTTTACTAACATAAATAACTTACTGCTTTTTTGCTTGAGGGGAAAGTAGAGATTTATGATAATAACAATGGAGTAATTTAGAACTGTATATAGCACTAAAAGGCACAAGTTGGTCGGTGTTTTAAAAGCTGTCTTTTTTCAAAGTCATTGATATTTTCTGTTTGCTGGGTTTAACTATGAAATGCCAAAACAGCAATGGTACCTTTGGCATTAGGAATTCCATCTCTGAGCGTTTCTTGTAATCAAATGCTGTTTCAGTGAGTACAACAGTATTGGATAATGTATGAAATATGTACCAGTTTTACACTGAGTGATATTAACATGGATAGAATGTATTAAATCAGCCTGCAGTATCTAGCTTTTCTATATAGCTGAAGGTACTTTGTTATGATAGTACCTGTTAGCTTATTGTGATCTTAGTTCCAGCTATGTCCAATGAGAAATGACCACCTTATGGCAGTTTTTCTAGGCTTTCTTCTTACAGATTAAAACGTGCAACACATGTCTGCAACTGATATGCATCATATTTTGCTCTAAGAGTTGTGATACAATAGTAATTCAAATGCTTTGAAGATAAATATTGATACATGAATACATAATAAACAAATTTGCTTAGCTTGAACAAAGTTAAGCCAAAAAAGTTCCCAAAAAAGTTACATCATCTTACTGGAATACAGTACAGTAAGTTCATGATGTTGATTACATGATTATTTCATGGAAATAAACATTGGAATTTGTTAGAAATATGCTTTCACCACTTTTTGCAAATGCAAACAGCTTTTTCTCCTTTTCTTACAAATGCTGAACAAACTGGCTTTTTTCTTCTTATCCTCCCTGGATCATACTTTGTATGTGTGTATGTATACTTTGAATTATCCATAGTCCATTGAAGTAAGATCAGAACGACTTATAACGTCATTTGAAATTAGAAATATTCAATTTTGTAGTGAAGAGGGTTAAATAGTTTTCCCCATAACTTCCCAACACATTTGAATATAGCATAGTTTATTGTTTGTCTGACTTGGCCTATATAACGATTCTGCACCTGGAAGACCAGTAGATCCACATGGCTACTATTGTATATCGCAATTAATCACTATCCAAGGCCTACCCTGAATTAAATATACAGCGCGTACCACTTCCGGGTACCCGTCATCCCTAGGGAAAACCCTGAGTCAAGCTTCACTTTCGTGAGGTGGCCCGCCGCCACACCCCTTTGTTTGCTCACTATGAGCAAGGCTTGCATCGCGATATCGCATGCATGACGCAACATAAAGCACTATCGCGCAATAGCCACACTACACCATATTTTCCAAGTACAAACATCACCTTCAAAACCGTTAGAAGCCACTAGCCAAAAAAAAAACGCTAAGTACGCTTCTTCCCCTTCCAAAGACCTACCCATATACCAAATATCAGATCACTCTGCCCATGCGTTCTCTGGTTATCTTGCTAACAGACATCTACTGTATAAGGTTTCTACACATACCTATTGCACTATGCAGATTACCTCCTACTTTGCATAACGAGATAACGAGCATACAATTATGTAAATCACTACGTAAGTTGTCTACATACCTACAATCATTACGATTCATCACTGCTTGCATTATTACTTCTCTAGACCTAACACAAAAATAACTTTCACCAACCCTGGGAAACCGCCGGGGTGGGGGGTGGGGGGGTGGGGGGAACTTACACACCTTACTATGCTTTTACACAGCTACGTACCACTGAAAAATCATCACCGAAGAAAGTACCGAACAGAAAATATGACAACTGTAATTTCTGTTACCGTACCATAACACGCCGCTAGAGCGCCCTGCCGTATTGTAATTCCTACCATTCCTTTATCATGTCCTAACCTACTAACATACAAAATATCAAAACAATCCATCGACGCTTTTTCTAGAATCTAGTTATCATGATGACAAAGTCCCATCTTACGTAAAAAAACAGCTGTGAAAACAAATCATCCGTTTCATGGAGGGAATAATGGGCGGGGGTTTGAAGGTTAACCCTCATCCGACCGTATGGGGTCATTTTTGACCCCAGGCGTATATCTTTATCTGCCATAGCAACATGTTTCATCAGAGAAAAAATTCCTTCCATGAATTTGTTTGTATACATGTCTTACAACATCTACCAATTTTTACCGAGTTTTGCCCATTATCGTATAAGCTATACTTGAATGTTTGTGTCTTGTTCGGTGGGGTCAAAAATGACCCCAGCCAATTATGAATCATTAATTACATAAATATCAAGAAATTTCAAAAAAATAACAGGCATTCCTAATCATTGCTATTACAGCAACAAGTTATAGTTGCTTAGATGAGTAAACACCGAATATTTTGAAAGAAATTTAGTATTTTTAGTGCAAAACACAGTTTTTTGACATTCTGCATAAATTATGTTAATACGTACTAATTACCTATGCTAATGAAAGTGAAAATGATTCTTATTAATAAAAAAACAATATATGGACCGAATGTGCAGAAGGAACCTAAAAGGAAGATCTTTGCGGGAAATAGACAAAGAGTTATTGTATGTATGTGTTTAGATGGCGGAACATTGTGCATAATTAAGTAATAAATTCGTTACTTTTGACAAATATTGTATTTTTTCTTGTTGAATAACATTATGATGCTATCAGTATTATTGCATCATCACAACTATTGTTAGGAATTTGATAAGACAAAACATTGTTTAAATAAGTTGAGTATGGTAGCTTTTCAGAGCAAATGTGGTTTCTCCTCTTTTTCTGCATAAATTATGATAATGAGTAATTACTACTGACACCAAAACTTGTTACGATATTTTTCATAGATAAGTGAAACAGTTTATACATAGAAATGACAAAATAAGCCAGCAGAAATATGTCTATGAGCAAAACAAAATGGGGTCAAAAATGACCCCATAAGGTCAGATTCGTCGTTAAAATGTAACGGTCGGATGAGGGTTAAAAATCCATACCAGCTTGGTAGTTCCGAACAAAACCACAGTGGGCTTTATAAACCTGTGTATGGTATCTCCAGAGCGATCATAAACTTCAGCTGTATTTAATTTTTATTGACAGGAAGTCCTAAAGCATTCCTTGCAAAAGCCGCCACGGATGTAGGCCAGAAGGTGGTGGACAGACTCGGAGACAGGATCGCAGAAGGAGTCGTGGAGAATCACCAGGAAAAGGTTGTTTCTTCATTAGAGAACTACTTCTCCGGCCAGTTTGACAAGGCTGACGATGAGTTTGATGAGTTGATGGCACGTGGAGGAAATCTACTGTCTGGCCTCGGTGGTGATGTTGAGCAGGTGGGAATATATGCTTAATTGTAACATGCACATTTCAAAACCCTTAATCCTGTCCAGACTTGAGGCTAAAAGTGCCTAGGCCATTTTTGACGTCGTATATCTCCCAAACGGCTTGTGCTAAAAAACATAACTTTGTGACTTTTCCGAGAATATCGTTGCAAACAATTGACAACAAAAATAATAAGTTTAGAAATTTTTATGTTGCCATGACAAGGGGTTTCTGAAAGGCATTTTTTTTACAAAATTCACTAAATGTTCTTTTTAACAATGGGATTTTAGGATTTTCCTGCTAAAATATACTTCTTTTCTTATATCATTAATATCAAACATATGTACGTGTGACATTTATAAGTAAACATTCATAAATTATGCTAATGTGATGACATACTTGGTATTTTTACTCGTATTTCATCACTACTATCTATTTTCTTATTATAATAATAATAGAAAACATTCATGTAAATGTTTTCAAACCGTTTCAAAGGATATGTTGAAACATATGTATCTTAAGACATCTAAGATTAAAGATCCAAGATGGCGGATAGCACAACTACAGATGACGTTGAAATTGACGTTACCCCAACCCCCCAGGCAAAGGAATGCCCAAAAAACACCAACCCTGTCGAGCTAGGAAGCCCCTTCTTTGTTCTTTCAAAATGTGAATGAACTTTGTTTTTTTGTTTCATTTTTAACTATTTTGGACTGCTACTGGTGGGCTCCGTCGCTCTTTTCGCTTTCAAATATATGTCGGTCTGCTGCCATAGGTCACTAGCATCCGGGTTTCCACTATTTTCATAAGCAGTCGCCCAACTAACTGTATAGTCGCTTCCAATTGGAAGACATAAACTCCCGTAGATGTCTCGATTTCTGCATTCCTGCTCTCACAAATTCTGTCCAGGCCGTCTTCTACCCAAACCGATGTAGTCAGGAGCACGGGCTTGTAAAGTTCGCATAGCAGTAGTATCCAATCCATCCTTCTCGCGTTCGACGTAGTGACAAAGACCTTCGATTCCGTGCTGAAACTCAAACCACACAAAATAATAGTCGGGCTCTCACCGGTTTTTACAGAACTAAACAGAACTAGGTCCCATGGCGTTGGTAGTTGAATGCAATTCAACAGCAAGACGGTGTCCGGTCTTTCCAAGCTCTCATTTTTTTACTGGGCATGGGGCCGTCTGGCGTGCATACAAATATTTTGCTATCAGGATAGGAGCTGAGTGAAAGCACTACCTTACAGAAACAAGGTCATCTTCGAATGCCTATTGAAAGATGGGATTAAAAGATTTGAAAATCGTAACATGTGTGCTGATTGGTCTAACCAACTGCTATGTGTAATACGATTTGATGCGTTTTATGCGTATTTGCATATAGACAGACAAAGTAAGTCGGAAAGTCTACTGTAGCTGAATTTAGCTTTTTGTTCCATGGTGGCAATTCACAGACTGTCAAACAATCAGTCAAACAATACCCACATGGTACTAGGTGGCAAAGTGCAGCTGTAATTGTTTACGGTTTCAGACATGACTTTGATAATAAACGTGACGTTTTTACTTCATCCTACAACAATAGTGAACTATAACCTCCTTAGTCCAACTAGCATTATCACAAAGCATAAAAGCGTTACGTATCAAGGGCCCCGACGTGCATAGTTATTAACTTCCCTGACAGAAAAAAATGATATTTGTTTGTCATACAATGCTTCCATATATACATGTATCACGTTCATGCATATCCTAACAAAGAACACATTCAATTATCGCGTGTGTGTTTTCTGTTTATATAAACCAAGTGTACCAGGCCTTAGATAGGCTCCTATTAACTTTCTTTATCCCTCAAACACCCGAGTGGGGTCCATTTGGACCCCAGGCGTACATTTTGAAGTGCCATTTGAAGATTTTGCAGAAAAAATCCTTCCGTGACTTTGTCAGTCAATATGTTTTATACCTTCTCCTTATTTTCTCACAGATTGTGCAATAATGTGAAATATAAAGAAGTATCATCGTCAGCTATGCAGAGCGGAGGTAGCACCCTTCTTTT